>NC_141025.1:32452500-32720000 GCF_052040795.2 Danio rerio | reverse complement strand
GAGCTTACTGTATGTGAAGACTGAAGTGAATCAACTGTTTTTTTATTCTGGCTATATCTGCCAACATTTGTCTCCGAAATTCAGATGGAAGTGTTAAACAATGGACCGGGTTTCAAACGGCGGCGGCGGAGATCGGAAATATAGCCTACGTGTGTGTTTGTGCACATCTCCCTGCGATATAGTCTAATGTAATCCAACTGTAGTATTTTGCAGCATCATGATCATGTATGTACCGTAAAACCACATGCAAAACTTTACCTTACAGCGCCACCTGCTGGACACTTACACACACTGAGCAGAAAAACACTTCTCAAGCAGAGGGCCGAAATACTAAAATAACAAAACCAAATATATTTATCAGTTTAACTCATTCTCTCAAAATAAGTATTGTATGTGTGTGAATGTGAGTGTGTGGATGTTTCCC
This sequence comes from Danio rerio, assembly GCF_052040795.2. Lineage (NCBI taxonomy): Eukaryota > Metazoa > Chordata > Actinopteri > Cypriniformes > Danionidae > Danio > Danio rerio. The sequence continues at coordinate 32,719,576 of NC_141025.1, read as the reverse complement.
AATACTGGGTTGCAGCTGCCTTTATGGTCTTCATTAAAGATGTGGAGAAAGAATTAGCCAATATAAAGTTGATTTCAGAATCTAATAAGAAAGCTTTAAAAACTGTGAAAATATGCTTTGCTTTTAAGGTCTTCGTGTAAGTAACCTTAACTCTTGTATTTGCAAAACCAATCTTTAATGCTAATAAATAATAATATGAACAATTAATTTAATAGCCTACTTATAAATATTTAATGTCTTTCCATTTCTCTCTTCTCTTTATTCATTCATTCATTTTCTTGTTGGCTTAATCCCTTTATTAATCCGGGGATGAATGAATGAATGTTTTTACCCATCGGATGCCCTTCCAGCCGCAACCCATCTCTGGGAAACATCCACACACACACACACACACACACACACACACACACACACACACACACACACACACACACACTATGGACAATTTAGCCTACCCAATTCACCTGTACCGCATGTCTTTGGACTGTGGGGGAAACCGGAGCACCCGGAGCCCACGCGAACGCAGGGGGAACATGCTTTCTCTTTATCTCTTATGTTATTTTTTTCTATTGTTTCATACTGTTCTTTTTGGAGGGTATCTAAACCTGGATCTGTGTTTGTGCGCCCTCGTGTGATGAATAATGAAAAAACCAAGGTGAGTTGTAAACTACAATTCCCAGCACTTCCTTTGCCTGTCGGAAGTACGTACGTTTTACAGCTCATGCGGAAGTGGCACGTTCGTAATGGTAAGATGAAATTAAATGGGTATAAAATTGTTGTTTTGTCCTGTGTATTTATATATTTTGTATATTACAGAACACATTTTAAGACGCCTCGTCGTTCCTAGAGAGTTAACTTACTGTTCAATTTTCTAGGTAATGTGATGCGTCTGGTTCATGAGAGTTTCAGTTTTTAGACCATGTTATATAACTTACTTTTTATTTAAAATTATATTTATTCATTACTTGTTCGTTCATAGTTTAAAGACCGCTGCTGAAAGCTAGGCCAATATATACTTTGCTGTGATATAGAGATCTAGACAGAAAGCCTTCATAAGCTCGATGTATGTACATATGAAGAGTTCAGATGCAAAAACCTCTAACGTTAAGTGCCATCCTAAATTTCCATAGAAAATTGAAAATTTTTACCTACCTCCTTTGTTTATGTTGAGATATTTCACTTTAAAGAACAGAAAAAGGACTTATTCTTTGTCCTAATGTGATATTACTGAACATACACACTGGAATCTGATAAAAATGCTTATTTTAGAGGAAGAACTCAGATGGCATTTAGAGATATTTGCATATAAACTCTTCATACATGTTCTTAATTTGTGCTAAACTTGCGGTAAAATTATTATTTTTATTATTTTTGTTTTGATTGTAAAATACAATTGAAATAACCCCAAATAAGACTTAAGAAATTGTATAATATTTTATTGTATAATTTGTATAAATATTTTATTGAATTACTTATTTTTGCAATTTATATAAAATGTGATGTGTTAATATATGAGCTAAGCCCAAAAACTATTTATCTTAAGGCAACCGGAGCAGATCAAGCTGTTGGCTTTGGACTCGTTGGCTTTAGTCTTTTGCTGTTCACATATTACTCCATTTGGGTGGTAGTCTTGGTAAGTGATCAGTTAAATGAATTTTTACCAGTTGATAAATCATGCACAATGTGCTACTTATTTCCTGTGCTACTAAAACATATGCTGCTAAAAAAAAGTGATGCAAACTCTTCTGCTCTTATTCCAGCCTTTCGTAGACAGTGACCATGTGATACACAGCTATTTTCTTCCACGAGAATATTCAGTCATACTTCCTGGCATCGCAGCATTAATCCTCTTGCTCTTTGTTGGTAAGCAGATCAAGTAATAAATCCATAAAAAAATTAACATGACATGTTCATGCTGTATATTTTGATTAAAATATGGTCATTTTAAGCATTTATGCCTCAGTGATGAAAGCGAAAAATAAAATCCTTCTTTAATAAAAATAATAATTTATAGCAGGGGTTTTCAAAGTGTGAGGCGCGCCTCCCCTGGGGGGCGCCAGAGCATGTCAGGGGAGGCGCGGGAAAAAATATAATATAATAAAAATATAATTATTAAGTTTAATTATTATATGTATTTTTTATTATATTTAAACGTTTTAATTAAACAAAGCAAAAAAAATAATAATACGTCAAATATAAGAAAACCTTTTTTACCCAGAAGGCCATAGCTGTGAATTCGCTTCTGTTTTGTCAAGCCCGCCAATACAGGTATATGCCTGCTTATACAATGGGTCGGTTTCTGAGACCCACCCCGATTCAAAGCTGTACTGAAGTTCACGGCCCTTTGGCCGCCGGGAAGGAGGCGGAGAACTGAAGCAGTTTTAAATTGATTTATTAATGACAGTGACGGCAGCTCCGTCTAAACCAAAACAAACGGACGGCAGATCCTCACGGAGACTGCCGTCAAACTGAAAGCAAAAGTAAAATATGTCCGGGTCCGGTCCTCTCTCGGCTTCCTCTGCCCTTGTTCCTCCTTTTATGATCCAGAGCTTATGATTTATGATTCCAGTATAGCACTTTTCCAGCATAACATACAACTCAAAAGTGCTTCACAAGCATAAACAAATAGTAAAAGCACCATCAACGTGGGGAGCTAAAATATAGAAACAGATAAGCAAAATTTAAATTGCAAATGTTGAGAAAAAAAATTGTTTATCAGAAAATTATTATTACAATCAATAGTTTTGAAATATTTAAATCGGATGATTAAACTTTTACTTTAACATAATAATTGTGTTAATTAAATTTATGTGAACATAATTCTGTCAAAATAGTTTTTCTTGCATTTTCTTGAACGCTGCAAATAGATTTACTAAATGATTTTAAACATTGTTCACTTTTAGCATGTTTGCACAGCTAACCTTAAAATTAAAAGCTTTTCATGTTTTCCTCTGTATTTAATAATCAAATGTTCTACTTCTCTTTAAGGCACATTCATAGGGATCGTAACATGGAAGAATCGAAAGCCTAAGAAAGTTGATTAAGACTCTCCAGGTTGTTGTGATTCGTACTGCAGCAAGAATGATCAGCGTTGGTTTTACTCATCCATGTGAAGAGGATGAACTTCTGGAATCCAGTCATTTGTCATGTTCAGGTGCTGTAGTTGTTAAAATGAACATCAAAATAGAGTTAACTAAGTCACCAAAGCCGTACTGAACATGTACACAATAATAGTCTACCTGAGCTTTGTACATCTAGTAGCTACAACATTGACTCAAGACCATGCTAGTAGTGCAATGATTTAGGGAATTAGCGTGAATAATACATAAGATGATAAAATAGGCACATAAGACATGTGTGTAGTTTAGAGCACATCTAAATGAAATATGAGAGTAATGTTTCATTGTTCTTGTACTATGCTTTAAGTCTGTGTGTTTCAGCTGTTCTCTTGTTTTGTAAATAGACATATTTATGAGGTAGAGTGCTTCCTTTTAGCCTCAAATATCAGAAGAAGAGTCTGAAAATAATGGGAAAGGGATTTTTTGTTGTTTCAAACAATTCCTCATTAAATGAACAGAAATATACCTATGTCATGTGTTTTATATGATTTATTTGACATAACACTTCTGCTACTGTAGCTCATCTGTTTCAAGATTTGAGGTGATTTTAATATCTCAGCTGTAATGATAGTGGTTGTTACTCTTGTGCTGTGTTACTGCTTACCTTTCTATTGAACCAGTCTGGCTATTCTTTGGCCTCTTGCATTAACAAGTCATTTTTACCCACAGATGCTCATTAAATATTTTATTATATTATTTTGCAATAAAAGCCCAGTAGGGCGAGGCAGTTGCGCAGTAGGTTGTGCTGTCGCCTCAGCAAGAAGGTCGCTGGTTCGAACCTCGGCTCAGTTGGCATTTCTGTGTGGAGTTTGCATGTTCTCCCTGCCTTCGCGTGGGTGCTCCGGTTTCCCCCACTGTCCAAAGACATGCAGTACATGTGAATTGGGTAGGCTAAATTGTCCGTAGTGTGTGTGTGTGTGGATGTTTCCCAGAGATGGGTTGCGACTGGAATGGCATCTGGTGCGTAAAAACTTGCTGGATAAGTTGGCGGTTCATTCCGCTGTGGTGACCCCAGATTAATAAAGGGACTAAGCTGACAAGAAAATGAATGAAAAGCCCAGTAGATCGGCAGTTTCTGCAAACAACCTTTTTGACAACAACAACAATCAATGCCAAATGCAAATTCTGTTAAAGAGACATTTCACCCCAAATGAAAAAATACTAGCGTTCATTCTCAGCTTTAAAAATATATATTTTTTTCTGTTGAACATAAAAGATGACATTTTTAAGACTGCTGCTATCATAACCATTTTCCATGGTAGGAACCATTCTGTAGAAATCAATAACACCCAATTACCAGTGTTCTGTGAAATATCGTCTTTTGCGGAAAGAAACTCGGATAGGTTTGAAAGAAGTGGATTGGAGATAAATGATTATATGTATGATTTTTTTGGAGGGTGGAGGTAAACTATGCCTTTAAATCAGCTATTGTCAGTATTCTGAAGTTTGTTTTGCGCTTCAGCAGATTGTCTTGACAGTGTCTACATGCCTAAATGCTTCACGCTGATGCTCTGTGATTGGCTGTTTAGATATTTGTGTCAGCAAGCAGTTTAACTGGTTTGCCTAATAATTGCCAGTGCAAGTTAAAGTGTGTATAAGATTTATATTAATAACTTGTTTTAAAAATTTATTTATTCATGATGGAGGTTTATTATAATTCAACCATTGTTTTATATTTCAACAGCCAAGAACATAAACACACTTCACAGTACACATACATATGATATTTGTTACATATTCAGCCACCTGTCACACCAAGAAAATTCATCTAAGAAAAATAGCATACTCGATCATAACTTAATATTAAAACGTCCCATTTTCTATGTACTTTTCTCTCATTGATTAATCTCCTCAACAGACACTCATACGATGCAATTTCAATCATCCCATTAATCCACTCAATTTCTGGCATTCTGGGATACTTCAAATTAGACAGGATCATTCTAGCGGCTCTAAAGCATCCAATCTTGAGAATAATAAAGGTATTTTTACCTATATTAGGTATCACTAGTTTGTCATCCAGAAGGCATAGCCGTGGCTCTACAGGTAACTCACAGCCTAGCCACTAATCCATTATTTTCAACTTGTACACCAGAATAGGTCAACAAAGCAACATTCCCAGGTCATGTAAATAAGTACTTCCTTCTTTAGTGCATTTCTATTGAAAAAAAAAAGTCTCAACGTATGTCCTGTTTCACATTTGTAATTTCTATAGCTTCTGAAAATTCAAAAAGAGCCACATATTGATAAATAATGTTATGATAGACGTTTTAATATTAAGTTATGATTGAGTTGTCTCTTATTACAGTTATGAAAGTTTGATAACAAGCAGGAAATGTTCATGGGCCATTATGACAACATTGAAATGGTTCGAGGACTGAAAAACATCCACAAGATTAAATATTTCTGATATTAGTCTGTAAGATTTATCCCTCGAGCATACACTTTACATAGCGTTACATGTTCAAGTTTTGTTTTGTTTTCTGCTACAGTGTTTACGCAGAGCGTTCACACTGGAAAATACCAAAAAGGATATTTGTAATATATATGCGTGGACACCTTGCACACTTAGTGGAGTGTACACTGTGCAGGGCTAAATGAGCTACAAAAGAACCTTAATATATATAGTTCATAAACTAGAGAGCAGTGCATAGCGCATTATAACATCGTCGTTTGGGAAACAACTTGAATGTTTGATTAGAGAAAACTATTGCGTCGTCACAATCTACTGAAGTTGTGGTTTAGGCTTTTTGCTGTTATCAGTATCTGTGGTCTGTGTTCTCTCTCTCTCTCTGCGTGTGTGGGACGGGCTGGTGCGGGAGCGCGCACTCTGCTCGAGCGCGAGCGTCTTCATCCGCACACCGGCCGTGTCATGTCACGAGAGGACAGAGAGAATGCGCTGATCCCCCCATCCACAAGCCGGACAGAGGACATATGTTCATGAACCACAGCGAGGTACGTGTATCTTTTTAATAACTCATGTAAATACACTACATTTATTTCATTTTTTAAATCGCAGTGAAGGTAAACTCAAGTTCCTCAGATCAACTCGGGCTCTCCTTAATCTAATATCAGTGTGTTAAATGTGCATCAAATTCCTATTTTGTCTGATTCACCATTATATATATATATATATATATATATATATATATATATATATATATATATATATATATATATATATATATATATATATATATATATATATATATATATATACTTATATATATATATATATATATATATATATATATATATATATATATACTTATATAAGTCTTTATTGTTATTATTATTTAGCTTTCTGCTATTTATTTTTTTAGATTTTTTAGCAATTTATATTTTTTAAAACCCCAGCCAGTCTTTATTGAGGGGAAAACCCTGAAATGAGATTGAAAAATTGAATTTATTCATGCAGAGCAGCTGATTGCCATCACTGGATACGAATGTACTTCTGTCTGTTTAAATATTGTTCTGGCACTCGGTTTATAGTGGTGAAAAACACATGACAGTCGGAAGGACAAACTAAATGGTGTTGCACTGGTGTTAAAGTGGGCAAAAGTGACACTGTTTGCAACTATATGATTTCCTCATGTTCAAGCAGCATACTGGTGCTTTTAAAGGAGCAGTTATTGCAGCTGGTGGTATGTTAGATTGCTGACGTTGGAGTGTACACTATATAGTAATGGAGGTTCCAGATAACATAATTTCAGATAACCAATTGGTTATCTATCCGAGTGACCACACCCAAAGACCTCTGAGATGCTTGAATAGAAATTTTGATCCTTTGACTGGGAGTTTTCAGTCTGTTGTCGTGGTATTTCAAGATGATGACAAATGCATTTGTCATTATATCATAGCACTAGCTAGCTATAGAGTATAGTTATACAGTAGTAAGATAGTACTATATAGCTAAATAGTGCAGTATAAATTTATTTATTCATTTTGTATGTATGTGTTTGGTTGGTTAGAGACTTCAGAATAATAATAAAGACGTGAAACAGAAATAATACATTTGTGTTGTTAAATTTAAATTTAAACACCCACTAAAAGTTCATTTAGCGTCACAGCGGTTTATCTCTACCTCTATGTATGCTTTTGTAAACTTTGAAGCATTGTTTTATTTTATATAGCTGAAATTTTTACTTTGAATACACTTTATATTAGTTTTAAATCAATTTAATTTGAAGCAGAATATATGTTTCTCCATGCAGCCATCAAAAGTTTTAGGTGTTTCTCAGTCTTTCAAATTTTTTCAGGCATTTTTAGTTGTTTGTTGTCTTCTGTGTGTTGTAGATGGAGATGTCAGGGCCGAGTGTGAACCGCCGCAGTTGCACGGTGAAGAGGCGACGGTGGGGAGGACTGAGGCAGCAATGGAAACTGCTGGGTCTGTTTGAGATCGACCAAGAGCATGAGTTTCACAGTCTCACCTGCATGATGAAGGAAGGGCTGCGTGCTGCTGTGCAGAACACCATTGACAACCCTTTACCTGTGAGTATACACATGTTTATGAGCTCACACCTCCAATCCCTAGAGAATATCACTCCTTCCAGATGCAGGAAAAAACTATAAAGAGACTGTCAAAGAGTTTTGTAGATTTTTATAGTAGTCTGTCAAAAAAATTGAAACTTGTACATAAAAAAAATACATTTTGTGATCTCTGGTTTAGTTTTTATTCATGAGTACATACATTTCAGATTTTTTGTGGATAGTGCCTATAAAAGTTGACCTTTTTTGCACTAAAGATTGTTTAGTTTTTAGTTTAGTTTTCCAAAAGATGTATTACAAAATTTAATTCAAATGTATAATCCTTTTATGGGATTTTTCATTTCATCAAGTTCATGACTTGGTATTGTTAAAATGTTTGTTTAATGTTTTAATAATTAGTCAGTGGGCATGTTTACAAGGTGACCGTGCCTTTCCTTTGTGGTTTTAAAAAGGTTTGTTGACGTAACAATGTTGTCTCAGATCCACAAAAACAACGTGCTTGCCAGGCCCCTATGTGCAAATGTAAACCTGTAACTTTGCCATTGTTGCTTTAATTTGTCAAGTACTTAGACATGCGGATTGAACATGTAATATGCATTCATGAAATGTCAGTATTTCCACAAAATTATGTTTTTACTTAATAATACTGAAATAGTGACTTAAAAAAATGAAACTCATTTAGTTTCAAGTTAAACAACAGTTTGCCACTGTAGCGTAAACGACAAAAACATCAACTAATCAAACTGTTTAAAAAGCAGAAGAAAATGTGTAGTAACAATGTTTATTCAGACATGCTAGTAAATAAATTTATTGTAAATTGAGGACTTAAGACAAGAAAAAGTAACATTTTAAGCGTGGAATTATTCGTTATATATATATATATATATATATATATATATATATATATATATATATATATATATATATATAATTTATTTACTTTTATTATTATTATTATTATTATTATTATTATTATTATTATTATTGTTATTATTATTATTATTATTATTATTATTATTATTATTTTATTATTATTTAATTGTTTAACCAGTAATGTCCCATTAAGATACAATATCCCTTCTACCAGGAAGTCCTGGTCAAGACAGGAAGCATAGGACAAAGTTACAAAAAAATAAAAAAATAAATACATGTCACAACACATAGACACACACAGAAATAATATTAAACAATAATTGATTGCTAAAACATGTGCACTGTTTTAAATCGACAGTATTTAGAATATTTTTAAATATAAGTATTATTATTTGTTGTGTTGTTTTATTTACAGCTTTTCAAAATTCTGGTGCAAATAATCTTGTACCAGTAAAAAAAAAAAACTGGTATTTTAATCTGGTAATCTGTTATTGTTATGAAACAGTAGAGACGAATGACAACAAACCCAAAATGCAGTTACCAAGAAATAAACCATTCAGCTCATATTACACGTGCTGAAATAAAAGGTGAGAGAGACAAAAGCTTTGGTCTGATCAAAGACCTCCAAGGAGACAAGACATGCTCCATTTGCCCTTAATTAGTATGAGGGGAAGCTCCATGGAGAGGGCCTGGTTTAGTTTGATCTTTCCATGGAGACTGTGTGTTTGTGGTGCTAAAGGGCCTCCATATTACAGTGATCGAGCTTGATTACAGCTTTACTTTTCATTATGGTCATTAGATTAGAGTTGGGGGCAATCCATTAGTAACACAAGTTATGTAATAAGATTATCTTTTTTAAAGTAACTGTTAAAGTAACAGATTCGTTTTTTTTTCATTTCCAAGAAAATAGTTACTTTTATAGTAACTGAGTTACTTTTTTAAAATATATATTTATCGATGGCTCTCCTTTTCTTTTGTTGAGAGAAATCAAAAGTGTTGTCTACTACAATATCTGACAAAAGTCTTGTCGTCGATCCCAATTGTAAAAGCAACTAATAATAACTTCACTTCCCAGAAAAATGTCAGAAAGTAGATTTTTTTCTGATGAATCATCTGTTGAACTGCATCCCAATCATCATAAATACTGCAGAAGACCTGTTAGAACATGCATGGACTAAGATTCTCATAGAAATCAGTCAAGTTTGGTGAAGGAAAAATCATGGTTTGGGGTTACATTCAGTATGGGGGCGAGCAAGAGATCTGCAGAGTGGATGGCAACATCAACAGCCTGAGGTATCAATACATTTGTGCTGCCCATTACATTACAAACCAGAGGAGAGGGCAAATTCTTCAGCAGGATAGCTCTCCTTCATATATTTCAGCCTCCACATCAAAGTTCCTGAAAGCAAAAAAGGTGCTCCAGAATTGGTCAGCCCAGTCACCAGACATGAACCATATTGAGTATGTCTGGGGGTAAGATGGAAAAGAAGCCATTAAAGATGAATCCAAAGAATCTTGATGAACTCTGGGAGTCCTGCAAGAATGCTTTCTTTGCCTTTCCAGATGACTTTATTTATAAGTTATTTGAGTCATTGCAGAGATGTGTGGATGCAGTCCTCCGAGCTCATGAGAGTCATACACAATATTAATTATATTTTCCACTGCACCACAACTTTATATTCTACACTGTACATTATTTCTGTTTAGTGACAAGACTTTTGTCAAGCAAAGTCAGACCTTACTGTCCTAATTATATAATTAAAAATCAAGGCATGATCATATTTTATTTTGGTAAAATAAGCATAATAGAGGCCTTTGACTTTTACATAAACCACTTCTGATCCCAAATGATCAACTAGAAGTCAAGTCATTATTTGTTGTTCTTAAACTTTGGATAGGCTGCAAGACTTTTGTCAGGTAGTGTATGTGTAAACATGGTATGCACTTTACTGTAGGTCTAGTTTAAATGTGAAAATGAATTTACTTGTATAATTTACATAAACACAGATTCAGTATCCCTTAAGATTAATTAAAACTGTGAAATACAAACTCAGGATATTCATTGCAAAATACTTTTTTTTTAGCTGCTCCTCAACTGCACAGATTTGAATTTACAATTCCTTTAGCCTAAGGTTTGTTGACTTCACTCCTAAAGCTTAACAATCAATCTTTTGTAAAAAGTTCATACATTTTTCAAAAACTTTTTATATTAATGCAAACAAACAAGGCCAGTCCAGGAAAAAGCAATGCATAAGTAACATAACATATTGTTTTCTTTAAAAAAGTATCTAAGTACTTTTTAAAGTCAACTTTTTACTTTTAAAGACAACGTATTACTTTGTTTTTGAAAGTGAGTTTCCCCAACTCTGGCTGGGTTGTGGAAGAATTACCAAGTGTTTGAGCAACAAACACCATTGTACTGCATGCATTGGGGAGGAGGAACAGAATGCCAACAATGCACCATAGAAAATGAAAACACCACAACAGAGCGCAGAAACGGGACTGCTAAAATGTGAGCCTTCTTCTAAACCATGAAATCAGTATGAAGTAGAATGTTGATAACAGCAGAAGCATAATACACAGTGTACATTTAAGCCTTAGTGTTTATTACACTGACAAATCAGTATCTTTTAACTCTGGACATGATGTTTGCATGACTACATTTTTCCCCATTTATACTGTACAATTTTCATCTGCAGAACTGTATACTGAATAACCGTATACTGTCTCAATTTTAAGACCATTTTCTGTAAACAAAATATATGTATTTAGAGTTGTGTTTTGGGGTTTTAATGTATATGAAAACACAGCCAGGAGTTAATATTAATCTCATTATAGAGAGAGATTAGTCTTATGAAGTTTATTGGCTTCCTTTCACTTCAGAAAAATCACAATTGATTGATATGACATGATGCATATGCACTTTAAGCACACACATATTCAGCAGTTAACATGTCGTTTGCCTCATTACTATCATATTATCTAGCAAATTTCACAATATACATGTTGGACTAACAAAAGAAACAGAGTCCCATAAACATAGTAATTCTAGTACAAGCTTAGATCAACTTTTAAAAAAGTGAGAAGTTTATCAGTGTTGTAATCTCACTAGGAAAGGCTGTGGCCAATTAAATGCTGCCTGAGCCTCCATTTTAATTATTTAATGTGGTTCATCAGAGTTTGTGTTTTTGTTCAGATTAGCTTGATTTACCCCAGAGTTTTACCATGTCTTACATGAGAACAAGGAAACTATGACATTTGAGGCTTATGGTTTGTCAGTTCTATTTTCTGAACTCTTAATATTCAGCTATGTTTTGGTTCAGATTGTCATTCTGTGGCATCTTTAATATCTTATTTTTGTTAATAAATGTCCACTGCAAGTTAGTATAGCCATTAAACACCTTAAAATAACTATGTGGATTCATTTCAACAGAATTGTGAAAACAAATGTGAAATAATGTTCCCTCTTTAACAGTACATTTTTAATAGTTCTGTTTTTTAAACCACACAGAAGGTTATGAGGCAAACACATCCCCTGATCCTATTCTTTAGTTTGGTCGCACTCATGGTCATGTGCTTGTCTGTAAACAAACACACACAGAGATGATGCTGCAGAGAGCTGCTTCTATTGAATCCAGTGTGCTTATGCAGCAGAATGAATCCCAAATGTGCTGCCTATTGTCCAGGGGTCAAAGCACTATTGCAATGATCAGTCACAACTTTACTTCTGTATTATATCCAGCTTGATTTTGACCAATAAGAAAGACATAGTTTCAATAAACTTTTTATTAGGAGAATAAACTTTGCAATGCATTAATGCCCTTATTAAAATATATATTTACACATTTCTTTTTAAGAGAAAATATTTATTTTCATGATATATTAAGCGCTGTTTGGTATACTGTATTATTATATATGGTGTTATTTACAGTAAGTGTCCAAAAGTAAAATATATTTAGACTTTTCCCATATTCACGCTTAAAAAAAACAACTGTTAATTTGTTTTCCTTTTATTTGCACCTAAAAAGGTTTTATTTTAAAGCTTTTTTTTTATAGAAAAAAGTGGTAAATAATGCTGTAGTACTATAGTTAAAGCATAGCAATTATTGTTCATTTGGTTATATATATGTATACACACACACGCAAACACAGGTATATAATCTTTATAAGGTAATTGAGTGAGACTCTGATTTAGAGTCTGACAATTAGAGAATTAGGGACAATTACAGAATGACAATTAGTTTTAAATTGCTTTAATGTAAAATTTGTTTTGGATTAACATCACTTCTTTTTGTTTTACATTTACATTTACATTTAGTCATTTAGCAGACGCTTTTATCCAAAGCGACTTACAAATGAGGACAAGGAAGCAATTTACACAACCAAGAGCAACAATGAATAAGTGCTATAAGCAAGTTTCAGGTCTGTAAAGTCTAAGAAGGGAAGTATTAGTAGTATTAGTATTTTTTTTTTTTTTTTTTTTGTACAGTTAGTGTGATATTCAGAGAGGCAATTACAGATTAGGAAGTGTAGTGGAGACTAAATAGTTGAGTTTTTAGTCGTTTCTTGAAAGTAGCGAGTGACTCTGCTGTTCTGATGCAGTTAGGGAGTTCATTCCACCAACTCGCAGATTGAGCGTGAGCGTTCGCGAAAGTGATTTCTTCCCCCTTTGGGATGGAACCACGAGGCGACGTTCATTCACAGAACGCAAGTTTCTGGAGGGCACATAGATCTGCAGAAGCGAGAGCAGATAAGAAGGAGCAAGGCCAGAAGTCACTTTGTTGGCAAACATCAGAGCTTTGAATTTGATGCGAGCAGCAACTGGCAGCCAGTGCAAACGGAGTAGCAGCGGAGTGACATGTGCTCGTTTAGGTTCATTGAAGACCACTCGTGCTGCTGCATTCTGGAGCAGTTGAAGAGGCTTGATAGAGTTAGCTGGAAGCCCAGCTAGTAGAGAGTTACAGTAATCCAGTTTGGAGAGAACAAGAGCTTGAACAAGGAGTTGAGCTGCATGTTCAGATAAGAAGGGTCGGATCTTTCTGATGTTATAGAGTGTGAATCTGCACGATCGAGCAGTTCTAGAAATGTGGTCAGAGAAGTTTAGTTGGTCATCAATCGTTACTCCAAGGCTTTTCACCATTTTGGATGCAGTAATGGTTGCCCCGTCCATCTGGATTGAAAAGTTATGGTGTATAGTCGAGTTGGCAGAAACTACAAGCATTTCCGTTTTTGCGAGGTTCAGCTGAAGATGATGATCTTTCATCCAGTGTGAAATATCCAACAGGCAGGCTGGATATTTTTTTCAGTTCGGCTCTCTTTCAGACTAAGATGTTTCAGGAATTTCAATACAAAAGCAAAAAATGGCTTTTGTTTAGTTTTTTTTTACATTAATATTGGATTAATATCCATTTACAGCCATATCCTGTACAGTTTTGTTGTTTGAGTTTGGCGGTCATTTAAAATAAAATAGTCCCGGGGATGCTGTAAAATAAAAAAAAAATTAAAAAAATAAAAATAAAAATTTCACAGAAAAAACAAACAAACAAAAAAAATTATTTGGGTCTCATGAGGATATATGAGCAATATCACACTCGTAGCAGTGCGATATGGCTGTATATTGACAATGGTGAGGGCACTAAGGCAAGGCACGCCTCCCACCAGTGCCGATATACAGCCATATCGCACTGCTACTCGTGTGATATTGCTCATATATAATGTTGTGTATATGTTATGTTATGTTATGAACATTTTATTACAGCAATTGTTTTGGGAATGTGAAAATAGTACAGATTTTCAATGCATAATGAGCGTTAAACAACAAAAATAAATACAATATGACTACTTCTCATCATCTGGTCATCTATTTTGTGTTTTATTTTTAGGATGAGCTGTGTGAGGATGATTACAGTCTTGAGGTTACTCAAATCCATAAGGTATAACTCCTCTAGCTGTAATTTTAGCAATTTTTGGCTGCGCCAGATAAAACTTGACAGATTGAATAAGCAGCTGTTAAGCATGTGCTTGAATTGTGCGTCAGATATTTCTGTTTCATTTGTGTGTATATTTGTGCTGAAGGACTTCAGGATGGAGACGTACGCGGGGCCGGTGTTTGCAAGTCTGCGTCGTTCTCTGGGAATGACGGAGAAGGAGTATCAGCAGTCGCTCTCCTCTGAAGGCTGTTACCTGCAATTCATCAGCAACTCTAAGAGCAAGGCAGATTTCTTCCTAACGTGAGTCAGCACGAACATCTCACATGTTGGAGAATTTGCAGCACGGACAGAAACAGACACCGCTCACAGATACGTGAATGAAAGAAATCACTTAGCTTAATATGGCTGCCAACCTGCTGTTTTTTGAATATGATTTTTGAATATAATAATAATGACAAATTAACAATCAATATACATACATTATGTACAGGTATAGTTAAAGTCAAAATTATTAGTTTTCTTTTAAAAGTATGGGAAATATATATGCAGCAAAAATAAAACTATTTCCAGAACCAGAAACTGGTTCCTCCATTTGAATGATTGTTTGAGCATTTGATTTATTTAATTATTGCAGGATTTTACTGAGTTGTTCATGAAAATTAAATATTAGATTTTTTTTTATTTAAAAATGCATTTGGATCTATTATTTGTAAGTAGGTGCGTTTGATGTATTATTTGGCTAGTTGTTTTGAAAGTTCAATTTATTATTTGATTTTGTTTAGACATTTGAATTTACATTTTAATTTTGTTAGGAAAAAACTTCCATATTCAGTCGAAGTCAGAATGATTACCCCCCCCCCCCCACCCCCCCCCCCCCTTGTTTATTTTTCTAAACATAATAGTTTAATAACTTTTCTCTAATAACTGGTTTATTTTATCTTTGCCATAATGACTGTATATATTATTTTATAAAATATTTTTCAAGACACTTCTATACAGCTTAAAGTGACATTTAAAGGCTTCACTAGGTTAATTAGCTTAACTAGGCAGGTTAGGGTAATTAGGTAAGTTATTGTATAACGATGGTTTGTTCTGCAGACTATCAAAAATATAGCTTAAAGAGGCTGATAATTTTAACCCTAAAATGGCTTATAAAAAAAATTAAATACTGCTTTTATTCTTGTCGAAATAAAACAAATAAGACTTTCTCCAGAAGGAAAAATAATATTATACATACAGTGAAAATGTCCTTGCTCTGATAAAAACCACTTGGGACATATTAAGAAAAGAAAAAAAATCAAAGCGGGCTAATAATTCTGACCTCAACTGTACAGGTATATACACATTGAATACAAATTAACAGTCCACATGTGCTAAGTGTTTCTTTTTGTACATTGAACTAAGTAAATGTAAGATGTAAATTCACATTAATAGTCTTTCTGCAGCTGTGCCACCCCCCTCCCCCCAAAAAAGATCAATTACAAAAGAATAATAATTTCAAATTACGTTGTCATTATTGCAGTAGTATTTTGTTGTTGTTGTAGTTAATAATAATGTCGTTAATGTTATTATTGGTGTTACTATTATTTTTGTCGTTGTGGTTCTGTTTAGTAATACTGCAACCTTTATTTTTTCAAGTGAGGAAGTCTGAGATTTATAAACTTAAAGTAACAATTAAATCAGTGTGGTTTTATGACTTTTGAATAATACTGTATCTTAATTCTATTGTATAGCTAGTATATAATAATAAATCAATAAATACTTAAACTAGCACAAATTCTTAATATTACAACTAGTATAACAAACTGTGCAACAGTATTTATGTATTAACTTATTTCCTTCTGTGATTTAAAAAAAATTGGGTTATATTTTATATAACTATATGTTATATATTTATGAAATTCTAGAAGCTTATTTATTGTTAGGTTTTTATAGTGTTTGATGTTTTTTATGTTCTTGTTGGGTCTGATGCAACGTAACTTTGTTCTGCGTTACAATTTATGATGTTTTGAATGACAAAAATAAAGGAAACTGAACTGAAGTTGGCAGAAGGTTTTTTTTTTGGGCTGAACTTGCAAAGTTTTGCTCACAAAACTAATCTTTTTAACTTAATGGAGAACATTTTAGTAATTGTACATACATTTTAATGCTTTTTGCTAAACCAACAAAAAAACAAACAAACAAGTAATTTCAACTTTTTGTTAAGTCAGATTTTTTACAGTGTGAAGTTAAAATATTTCTGGAAATCTTTGCTCTGTTAAATATAATTTGGGAAAAAATATATATATATTTTAACGTTACATACTGTACGTATAGATTACAGATAGATTATATAATATAAATATAATAAAAGAAGTTACTAAAAATATAAAAGACAGCATGAGAATGATTCTGATGGATCATGTGTTACTATAGACTGGAATAATAATAATGTAATGATACAGTATGTTATAATAATAGACTTACCATATTTTTAAAAAAAGTAGCCTTGTGAGCATAAAAGATCTTTTTTTAAACATTAAAAGTTGCACAGACCCTTAAGGAGTAGTGAATGTCAAATGCACAGCTGTCAGTAAACTTTGTAACAAATACTTTTCTCATTTCTATTCAGCAATGACAAGCGATTCTTCTTAAAGACACAGAGCAAAAGAGAAGTGCGATTTCTCTTGTCTAACCTGAGAATCTACATGGAGCATCTGGAGAAATACCCTCACTCTCTGCTCGTCAAGTTTTTAGGTGAGCTGGTGAATTCATGACTTCTTTATTAAATCATATTAGGTGAGAAACCAGAAAACTGATTATATATATATATATCAATATATATATATATATATATTACTTTTTGAACTTTTATTTTTATTGACGTTAGTAAGTTGTACAGACAATAGAATATAAATTTAAAGATGTATTATCATTTACATTATTTCAATTATTAATATTTCGATAATAGTATCAATAGATGCATCTATTTAATACATTTATATGCTTTATTCATGGACAGGTGTTCACAGGATCAAAATAGCAAATCAGAGGAAGGTAATTATGTCAAGTATTCTGGATCTTTCATTTACAGTCTATGTTATCGATTATATCACGAACCCTGAAAGCTGTATTGATGTTTTGTATGCAGAAGTACTTTATTGTGATGCAAAGTGTCTTTTACCCTGATGACAGAATCATGGCAAGGTAAGGCTTGCTATAAATGAAAATGGAGTGTTGTCCATTATCAGTCCTATAAATAGTTAATGTCTCAACGTATGTGCAGCACACTTGCAGTAATCCCCAGCCTTGCTGTTATTGATGGTTAAAAGCTTTGCCTTTTAGCTGTTACTTTTACCTTGCACCAATGATAAAAATAATGATCCTCTCAACTCTTGTAGTTGTGCATTCACATCTTTCTCTCCATGTTAAAGGTATGATATAAAGGGCTGCGAGGTGAGCCGGTGGACGGATCCAGCTCCTGAAGGCAGCCACATCATAGTGGTTTTGAAGGATCTGAATTTCGAAGGACAGTTCATTCATTTAGGTAAGCTCAAAGGTGAAAGTGGACACAATTAGACCAGAATTAGACCAAAAAAAGCCAAACATGGGGAGGCTGCAAACCTG
This sequence comes from Danio rerio, assembly GCF_052040795.2. NCBI lineage: Eukaryota > Metazoa > Chordata > Actinopteri > Cypriniformes > Danionidae > Danio > Danio rerio. The sequence goes on along the minus strand of NC_141025.1, from coordinate 32,701,560 downwards.
GGGTTTCATTTATAAAACTTTGCATAGACACTTTCCTGAAAATGTGAACGAACGGCAGAATAAATTACAATTTGTTTATTAATGTTTTCGGGCTCATATGACAATTTAAAGTGGTTCAATTAAGTCAATATTTAAGATAAATAGGTTTACTTAGTGCACTTAAAGCTCATTATCTCATCAAGTTTGTTTTTATAGATCACAACTTTTGCATGGTAAGTGGCGTACACGTTTCCACCCCATTTTGTGTCATGTCTTTAGTGAATCTTTAAAGTGGTTTGCCAAAAAAAGAGTTTTCACTGGTGTAGTAAATCTGGCCCTAAGGCTTCATCTTAATGGATCTGATGCCTAGGGCCAGACAGAATTTGCTGATTTTTTTTTCTATTTCTGCAGAAAATTTTGTAAAAAATCTGCGGATTTATGCGCAGTGATTTTGTGAGTATCGTTTGATTAAATTGAAAAATAATTCCTTTTTAACTTTTACTTAATGTTTACAATGTAAATCCAATTAGAACCACTTATTTTTTAAACAAAGCAATTTTCTCATATAATATAAATCTACTAAAATATTACTTTACAAACTGTATCCTAAGTAAATCATATGACCATTTTCACATCAGTCAATAATATCGCTAAAATTAATTTAAAAACTGAATTAATGTAAATTTACACACATTCACACAAGGAAATAAATAGACTCAATGATGGGCTAAAAATCTGCGTAAATCTGCAAATATCTGCATGCACAGATTCCGTGTGGGCCTATTCATGCCTCCTTGTTCACATGACAGATCAACAGCGTCCTTGGCTCCTGCGTCAAGTGGAGATCGACACAGCTTTTCTTCAGACGCTCAATGTGTTGGACTACAGTCTCCTGCTGGCCCATCAGCCCCTGCACCAGGATGAGCTCAGCCAGAGTCTGTCCTTCGCAACACTCATCATGCGCACCAAAAAGTGAGCAGATATTTTCCGCTATTTTATGATGCTGGCCACATAACATTTTATTTTTAGAAATTCTAATTAATTAAAGAGAAAATAAAAATAGATGTTTTTCTTTATTCATGTTTTTTGAAAAATAAAATATATAAATTAAATCTTTAAAATGTGTTTATTTAGAAATGTGTCATTTCATAATGTGTGAGAAGGAATAACGGTCCCACTTTACAATAAGATGTCATTAGATAATTCTAGTTAATGTAATTACTAACATTAACTTAGAATGAACAATATTTATACAGGATTATAAATCATCATAGTTCATTTTCACTAATGCATTATTAAATGGGGGGATGCGGTGGCGCAGTGGGTAGAGATCTCACCTCAGAGCAAGAAGGTCATTTGTTCAAGCCTCAGCTGAGTCAGTTGGCATTTCTGTGTGGAGTTTGCATGTTCTCCCCGTGTTCGCATTGGTTTTCTCCGGGTGCTCCGGTTTCCCCCACAAATCCAATGACATGCGATACAGGTGAATTGAGTCGGCTAAATTGTCCATATCGTATGTGAGTGTATGAGTGTGTATGGATGTTTCCCAGTGCTGGATTGCTGCTGGAAGGGCATTCGCTGTGTAAAACATATGCTGGATAAGTTGGCAGTTTATTCCGCTGTTATGACCCTTGATTAATATCTCCCATTCACACAGTGCGTCAGCGTCAACACTTCCCATTCACTTTGAATGGGTGACTTTAGGCATTGCTGAACTGCATTGTGGATCTGTCGGCACCACTTCAGAGGCATTGCTCGCTGCAGAAGTTGGGACTTGCTCAACTTTTCAAGCGCCAACGGAAGCGTCAGCCAATCATATTGCTGTATGCAAAAACACCAGCTCAGACAGTTGCCGATTTCAAACTAATTTCATTGGCTGATGCTGCTATGACGATCGGTTTAGCCCCATCTTCCGGCACGCCATCTGTCAAGCGTTGACGCTGAAGCCCCATGTGAATGGGGTGTAAAGGGTCTAAGCCGAAAATAAAATAAATGAATGAATTATTAAAAGGTAATGGTAATTAAATGGTAATGAATAATGAAAATGTTTTTGTGTTTTGACCATTTTTATGATGTGATTTGAATCGAGTTGCATTGAATTGTTTGACTCGCAACAGTCAGAATTTCATTCTTTTCATCAGTCACAAACTATCACAAACATTTAAAAAGAAGTTTTAAATTCTTTTAGTAAAAATTATCAAAATAATCTACATTGTGTCAATTGCAGAAATCTGTTTTTTGTTATGAATTTACATAAAGTTTTAGGATATTTTCTAAATATTTATTATTTAACTAATGCCAGATCATTGAACCAAGCTTGACTGCTAAATGAGATTCATGCAGGAGATGCTGTAGTATTGAACTTTATTTTATGAAGTGCATAACATTTATGTGGTCACTGTTCACGTTTATCTCAGGTGTGGGGTCACATTAACCATTACTCAGCTAAATTCTATGAGCAAAATCTAGCAGGTAACAGTGGCACACTGCCACTTTAGCCCTCACAATATATATATATATATATATATATATATATATATATATATATATATATATATATATATATATATATATATATATATATATATATATATATATATATGTGTGTGTATATATATCTCAAATCAAAATGTTGTTATATAAAAATATAAAAAATCAGGTTAACCTGATGAAGACCATATAGGTCGAAACGAAAAAATTGAGAGCTAAAGTGGCAGTGTGCCGATTTTCTCTTGATCTTTTGCCTCTGTGTTTGTTTTTGATCGAGCACCTGCCTTTGAGAATCCTAGATGTGCACATATTTCTGTTTATTGGTTGCAAAATCTAGTAGGTACAAAAATAGTTTCATTTAAGGGGAAAAAGTTCACCATACAGATTTTGCTTGTGTTAATATTGATTGTTTAAACTTACAACGCTGATCAACAGAAAGTTGTTTGGTTTGAAAATAATATTTGTATAAGCATTATCTACTTTAGTGACAAAGTATAATAGTCATATTTGGCATGCAAAACTTTACCAAAACAGTCTGAATGTGACCACACCATTGGAAGATCTCATGCCTCTAGTTGAGTTCAGGATTTAAAAATAACCTTGACTGTGAATGTTCATGTTCACCTCTGCTTTCAGATCCTTCCCTTTCTTCTCCAAACGGCCACTGGCAGGCAGGCATGTAGCTAAATCACATCCCGCTTGAGCGCCATTTTTAAAGCAGTGTCTCACTGAAAATAACAAAAACTAAATTACTAAACCAAGCTATAACAACCATGTGTGTCCTTGCTACTACCACGCTATTATTTATTAATTATCATCATCTCATCCATTGTAGTTTATCCAACATTTTAATGAATAGTTCACCCATCACCCAAAAGTCACGTCTTTTGAAAGCTGTATGTCTCTTCTACGGAACACAAAAGTACATAGCAGAAAGTCCAAGCTGCATAGAAAATGAATAGCAGTGATGTACTGTCAAGCTTTTCATTGAACAGCAACTTGTTGTCACAAAAAGGCCCTGTTTCTACCTGGTATTACTAGGTGTTTTCAGTTTTTAGTTGTATGGTAACCATATCCAGGTTTTAATCAGTCACCTGCAATGTCTGTTAAAAGTGGAGTCATTTTTATAAGGCTTTTTTGAAGATTGACAATATTTGGTCTTCATTCACTTTAATTGTATGGAAAAGAGCAACGTGGACATTCTGCGAAACATCTCTTTTTACATGCATTCCACATTAAATTTAATTCATACAAATTTAGAATGATGTAAAGCAGTGGTTCTCAAATTTTATATAAAAATATATATATTTTTAACATTCAAAATCCTAACATGGTTAGCAATACCTAACCATGTTAAAACTAAGCTCTTAGGCTTTTGAAAATTGCAACAATTAAATAAACATCAACAATGGTGGTCAGATTTTAAACTCGCAAATGTTGGCATGTTTGTCTTGCAACATAAGATTTTATCTACTAACATTTACTTTGTTGCAGTAAATTTTGACACCAAAATAGTATTTATTTTTGTTTAGAACAAACATTATAACATTCACTTAATATTTGCACAAGTGCATAACAGCATTACTTTGACCCAATCTACACTCTCAGAAATCAAGGTACACGAGCTGTCACAGGGATGGTACCTTGGGTGGTCCATTTTGGTTCCTCAAAAGTATAAATTATTACCTAAAATTTTTTAAGAAGAACATGTTTGTACTTTTAAGGTACTAATGTGTACCCTTGAGGTATTAATATCTACCTTTTAAGTACAAATTTGTTTCTTTTAAAAAGGTACCACCCCAGTGAGAGTGTAGGGTCTACAAAAAAAAAAAAAAAAAACAGCAGACAATCTGAATAAATGTGTAAATCCACTTTCTGATAGTAGGTGGTGTTTATGGAATTGCAATAATAGAGCTGTTTCCTCTGTACATTTAGCAAACTTTGATTAGTATTCTGAAAGCTAAGATGTAAAAAAAAAGAAAAAAAAAACATGTCAGTCAGTTCCCTTCTTATATAACTTGATAGAATTCATTCTTAAATTGAGATTAAATTGAAATTCTGCACTCAGTTTAACCTTTCATGACCTACCATTGCATTTTCACACAAAACAAAACCTATGATGTCTCTCTGAGTCAGTTGCTAAAATTGCTTAACCTTGGACAGTATTTACTGTATGATGTATAATCAAGCATTTTGATTAAATTTCTTTTTAATGATTATTAGAATGGTTATATTGACCATCATGAATTTCGTTTATTATCAGATTAGTATCTGTTTCAATCCTGCTTGTATGCCTTAAATTATTGCAAATGTTCTGATAACTTTTCTGGTGCACCCTAGTGGGGGTTACTGTATGACCCCTTGGTTGGGAACCACTGATGTAAACATTATGGGCCTTATCGTACACACAACGCTATAAAGCGCAACATGTATTTGGCGCAATGTGTTGCTGTTTTCAGACCAGCGCAACCCTAATTTTCACATTTTTCGCCACGTTGTTTAAATATCACATCCATTTGCACTACTTTGTGTACTCATGGTCTATAAAGGAGGTGTGTTATTTATTATTAAAGGATATGTATTATTATATGACTTCTTCATGTCTGGAGGGTATTTTCAGTTTATTTAGGACATTATTCATTTTATTTTTTATTATAATGTTATTATTATTAGCAGTATTATTTATTATATGCATATTATATTTGTTTTAACAAAACTAGTTTAAATTTGTCCATCTGTCTGGTTTTGGAGATGTATGCATCACCATATGGAGCAAAAGAATAGGACGTGAGTTTGAATTTAACTCAGTTTTTTGACCACACTTCGTTATTATTGTTCATTTATTCGTTTAACTGAATTTAGAAATAGTTTTGAAACAAATCTTTGCGCTTAACAAATGAAATTAAATATACAGGCTAATAGATGTCTTCAGTGGAGTGCGTACAACACCGTTTTCTTACTCAACAAAAGGAATAAAAAGTAAAAGTGAAGTAAAGAGAAAGTAAAGATGCCGAATGGAGGAGGCTTGTTCTTTATCTTCGAGCTGCAGATGGTTTGTTTTCTCACTGTTTTCTTGCTAGTGAAGCATTCAGTTTTTCCACTTATAAAGTCTGCCATGTAAATGGCAAATGCTCCATGACTCTTAAAGGGAATGGGAGATGAGACTCTAATTGGTTTAATGCGTGTTATGCTCAAAACACACCCATAACTCATTAAGAGAATAAGCCAATCCCTGTTAGACCATGCGCCAGGGCGCAGATCGTATTTTTCCATCCATAAAATTGCAGAAGTCGATTCAGACACGTTCTTAATGCTTTTGCGCTTACACTTAGTTAGACTATTAAAATCTAGATTGTTAAAATAGAGCCCTATAGTTTTAAAATGAACGTCCTGTTTACGCCAAATGTTAACATTGCCATTGTTTTTTACATGCTATTAATAGCATGAAAAGTTCAGGTGAAGTAACCGGCTGCTAAAAAAACAAGAGCTTCATCTCCAATATGGGCAACAGCCACATACTTTGCACCTGCTCAAGTTAATGTTCTTATGTTCTGTCTGTCAGGTCAGTGAATCCAGTGTCCAGTCCCACACATGCCGCTTCACCCACTGTACCAGGAGTGGTGGCAGATGAAGACTCATCACCCCTCCCCTCTGAATTAAACTGTACACACAACAGTCACATAACAGAATGCAGTGGCAATGATGGAATGGACAATACAAGTCTTGAAGGAGAAAACATTGAGGGACCCAGTAGAGCAGGAGCAGAATCGGCTGACCTACAAGCGTTTCAGTCCCAGAACCGGAGGCTCCTTCCCAACTTCAAGAACCCGCTTCATGTCATTGATGGACCAGAGCAGCGTTACTTCATCGGCATTATTGACATCTTCACTGTTTATGGTTTTAGGAAGAGGCTTGAGCATTTATGGAAAAGACTGAGACACCCAAGTCAAACATTCTCCACTGTCAGTCCTCCAGCTTACTGTCACCGGTTGTGCCACTGGGTTCAGGACCATACCAAATAAAAGAGGCGACAGATCATGTGCCAGAAGATATGCACCTGACCCATACATACCTCATTAGGCAGTGGAAAGGACCTGAATGTACTTTTGACGGTAAATGTTTTTCTCTTTAAAGAGATTGCTCACCCCAAAATGAAGGTTCTGTCATTGTTTAGTCCAGCTAAACACTATAGAATACACAAGACGTGCAACTTGTTTACTTTTGAATGGTGAAAAAGGCAACAGTCACTTCAGAGAAGAAAGGCCTGCCTTCCAGTAGATTAGCCAATCATCAATCGGTATAGACTGACGATTCTTTAGAGCAGGGGCTTGGTCCAGATGCCTGTTTTTTAAGACAGTTTCTGCAACTTAGCGAATACTAATAATATGTGAAATAAATGTTTCAAGCGCAAATCACATTCTATCGGTTTTGGAGGAGATTTGCTGTCAGGAATCAGTTGGAAACTACCTTAGAAGACCAATGTGAACCAATCAGAGGATGAAACTGTGTAACATTAGTTATTGATTATTGCAGAAGTTACATAATCTGATTGACAGGATGACATCTGAATTGTGTCCTCCAAAAATAGCCATAAAGAGATTGTTGTTGTGAATTTGTTTTCTTCGGGTGCGCATACGCATGGGGAACCTAAAAAACGGCATCTTTTTTTTCATGACTTGAGCAGTTAAAAACTATATTTCTAAGAGAGTTTTTGTTAAAGTTTATTGGTTATTCCAAATATAAAAGTTAATCGCTTGCCAATGGCAAAATCTTTTGGAGAATTTGATGTTTCCCCATTTAAAGAGGAAGAAGCTGGATGCATGGAAGCTTGCATGCCTGAGAGGAATTTAAAGATGGTGGCTGAGTGAAATGATTTACCTTAAAAGGACTTTGTTTACACTCATGTTGGACCAAGTGCATTAGAAATGTGTTCCTCTTGAGAACACACATGTACAGTTGAAGTCAGAATTATTAGCCCTCTTGTGAAATTTTAATTTCTTATTTTTGTTAAGACAGACAAATTGGCTAATTTTTCATCATTCCCACAAATTCTGTTGAACGGAAAGAAGATTTTTACAACACATTTCTAAACATAATAGTCTTAATTAGTATTCAGCTTAAATTGACTTTTAAAGACTTAACTAGGTTAATAAGGAGCTAATAATATTGACCCTAAAATGGTTTCAAAAAAATTTAAAACTTTTTATTCTAGCCAAAGAAAAACACAACTTTCAGTAAAAAAGATACTATTGTAAATAATATGGAAATGTCCTTGATCCATTAAATATAACTTGAGAGCTTATTTTTTAAATTATATATTATTTTGCTAATCTCAGAAATCTAATTTTGCTAATAATTTTGATAATTACTGAGATTCATTTATTTAAATATGAGAGGCTTTCATAATTTCTTTGAAAGTTTGTTCAACAAAAGCACTTTAAAACATTGATGATGAGATCCAAAAGAACAAATTCTTCTGAAGAGACATCATTGCTTTATATCACAGGTGTCAAATCCAGTTCCTGGAGGGCCGCAGCTCTGCACAGTTTAGTTCCAACCCTGCTTCAACACATTTACCTGTAGGTTCCAAACAAAACTTGAAGGACTTAATTAGTTTGATCAGACGTGTTTAATTGGGGTTGGAACTAAACTGTGCAGAGCTGCAGCCCTCCAGGAACTGGATTTAACACCTGTGCTTTATATTATAAACTGGTTTCATTTAGGCTTTTTACATGAACAATGTTTAGTGAGCTTCTGATATGTTCATTAGGTCTGTTAGTCATAAGGCTGTTCTCTTCAGGAGACTTGGATTAAAACACTTCTTTCATCCGGCTTTATGGAGAAACAGAAATATCACAAATTTTGTTAATATCTTGTCATTTTTGTTCTGAAAATCTTGTGAATTTTGGAATGACGTGAAAATAAACTATGACAGAATTTTAATTTTGGGTTGAACTAAAGCTTTAAGTTGACCTTCTTGAAGTCTGCTTTTGAGCTTTTTGTTTACAGATAATGCTGAGTATTTGCTGTAACATGGCACTTCAAGAAAAACAGTTAAATGTTGTATTTAAAATTATTATGAAAAAGTGCAGAGACCATTGCATTATGCCAAAGATGCATAAGAATGAAGCAGAAAAATGAGTATTGGATTTAAGTCTTATTTTGAAATAATGATTGAATTATGTGATACCGATTACACATATCCCATTCACCCAAGAGTTACCATTTGATAAGCAGTCAAAGTAAATTATACCAAGATATCAGACTTGCAACTTTGCAAAAGCAGCAGCTTCTGTATCTCTTAATTTTGTTGAGCATTGGTTATGTGAAGCTTCATAAGTGGTCATTCATGTGAGCATGTTTTGTTTTCAGGTATTTATGCAGTATAATAATAAAATAATGTTTAAGCTTTTAAGTTTCTTTCTTAAATCATTTAGTTAGATTATTTTGAAATTACAAGCATCAAACAAATGCAAAGTTCACAATCCTTTTAACAAAAGGGTTCCTGATGATCTAAAAGGTGACAATAGGTGTTGGCTTCTTAACTTAAAAAAAAAAAAAATTACAGAATTTAAAAAAAATGTATTTAATTATTTTTTACAAAAAAACTTGTGGTAAAAAAGGAGCTAAGCCGAAAGGCAAAGCTATCAATTTACCGGTCAATCTACGTTCCTACTCTCACCTATTAGCTTTGGGTCATGACCGAAAGGACAAGATCTTGGATACAAGCGGCCGAAATGAGTTTCCCTTGCAGGCTGGTAGGGCGCACCCTTATAGGTGAGTGCTCTAAGTAGAGCCGCTGCTCTTCCACACAGAGAGAAGTCAGCTGAAGTGGCACGGACGTCTGTTTCAGATGCCTCATTGACGCCTACCTATGGAGGTTTCCCAGGCATGTCCCATCAGGAGGAGGCCTCAGGGAAGACCCCGGACACACTGAAGGAACTGTCTCTTGGCTGGCCTGGGAACACCTCGGGATCCCCTCAGAGGAAGTGTCTAGGGAGAGGGAAGTCTGGGAAAAGCAGACAAAAATGAGATGACATGAAGTAAAATCTTAAATATTTATTTCCATAATGGAATATATTGAGTGGTAAAAGGAGCTTGAACATTTAGTATTTATTACTTTTTGTTATGCGGATTGCCTCTCTATTTTACTCTTTTCTTATTGGTTAAATCTACATGATCAATTATGACAATTATTTGTTTCTCTGTTGCCAAATTGTTATTTAAATATATCATTAGATAGTTGCTTGGAGTATTTAGTGAGATTTAACTGCATTTGGACAATTTTTAATTTATTATTAAAGTAAAAACACTCCTGTAATTTGTGTAAAAGGAACCCCTAAAATATTTTACACTAAAACTTTAATTTGATTTATGTATTTCAAATAAAAAGAAAGCTAACATGCATGTTATGATGTGTTAAAATGCCTCAGTCAGATCTTTCAAATACAAAAGAGATCAGACCAGAAGTAAACAATAAAAGATCATCGAATCTACATATTTATGAAATCTACTTTAACAAACGGGAACGAAATGGTTAAAGTGCGTACGGCAGACCGAGTAGATGATGGCGGATGTAACCGATGGTAAGATCATTAAGCTCCAGGTTGCGCTGTCGAATCAGCTTCTTCCTGCACAATCGATCCCGTTGCAGGGACAACCAACAAGCTGATGTTGCTGAAACGCACACAGTGAAAACGCTGACACGATGGATTTCAATGTCAAGAAACTAGCGTCGGACGCAGGTGTCTTCTTCACTCGGGCAGTCCAGGTATGAAACGACCCCATGCTTTCTCCACACTTTGCGGGAGTTGCGTTCAGTCGTGAATGAAGCGGGATGATGGGATGCATGCATGGATGGATGGATGTGCGCAGCGGCAGCAGCTCGAGTCAATGAATGAACAAACCGCTTCTCTCTCGTGGCCTTACTGTACACGTCCACGAACAAAAACGTCGCGTAAATTCTTAGTTTGTCTGTAGCTGTCGAAGGGGAAATCCCTTATGTCATCTGTCATGCCGCGATGATCTGTATTTTCCTCGCCATTGTAAGCCGATAGACGCAAGCCAAGCCCGTATCCATTATTAATGGCTGTTCATGTGACAGTCACCAGCTGAATTCTGGCGTACAGACGAAGCCCTGTTTACTACGGCTTATTACTTTCATGTGACGATTCATGTTTAAACATGATATCGTTCGACGAAAACGTCCAGACTACCAAAATATTTAACACGTTATGTTTTGTATACCGAAGACATAAGAGTGTAAACAGGATGAAGATCCTTGTCCAAAGTTTAAAGGAACAGTTAACCCAGTTAATATATATATATATATATATATATATATATATATATATATATATATATATATATATATATATATATATATATATATATATATATTATTATTATTTTTTTTTTACCAGTATGTTGTTCTGTACCTGTATGAACGGTGTTGTTTTTATGAGGAACTGAAAAAACGCTGTTTTGCTTCTGTTGTTATTAGTATATTTGACCCATTCGTTTTTACACTTCTGTCATCGTTTACTCACCCTTCTTTCAAATCTATGAGCTTTTCTGTTGTAAAAAAAAGAAGATATTTTGAAGAGAGCTGAAAACCCCTAACCATAGACTTCCATGCTATTTTTTTTCCTACTATATAAGTCAACGGTTACAGGTTTCTTACATTTTTAAAAATATCTTCTTTTGTGTTAAACAGAACTCAAAGGGATGAAGCCACATGATTGTGTGTAAAAGGCGAGTAAAGTTTAATTTGTTATGCGATTTGAAGTAAATTCACAACTTTTTAAATTGAGAAGCTAATAATTTATAGCTATATTACTTTGCTATATTAATAGGCATGGGGGCATAGGGACGATAACCATTTTTGAGGTATACCAAGATTTGGAAAAGTCAAGATTTTATAACCGCCAAAATATTTTGCTATAGCGTCCCTAAGGTGTAAGAAATTTTTTTACATTTTTTTTTCAGGACAACAGTATATCTGGCAGAAAAGACTTCATAAAATCTGTTTTTTTTTTTTTAAACTAATGAAGACAGCAGAAGTCAATGATTGATATCTTTACAGCTCCAAAATAAAATATTTTGTGTTCAATGGGGACAATCTTTTAGTTTTTTACCTGCACATTTACTAATAAGAATATGTTTTAGAGTAGTTATCACAAAATACCGTAAAATCGTGATATTTTTATCCAAGGTTATCATTCAGTCAGAATCTTATACCGGCCTATGCTTATGTATTAATTTGTATGTTTCCATATATTATTTGTTCTCAACCCGAGTGACCATTTTGGCTTTTTTTGGTACATATTATATGAATCGCATTGTACATTCAGTATTGTGACATTGACTACTGAAACAGAATATTGAACAAAGAACTGTGTATATTTAAGTGCTCCCCCTTTAGTGCTACATTCACATGGTGTGTGAATGTATCATATGATGATGTAAAGTTAACTTAATAATTATTCCTCTAGGAGTGAACAGTCCTTAACTGTTCAAACAGTCTTTTCAATCTCCGCAAAGCCAAATTTCAGCTAATAATGGTTTATATTTCAGTCTGTGCCTAATGCTATGCTGCCTATCACTCCTGTTAGGACTATTTTTGGAAGTATTGATCACTATTCTCTCGATTATCATTGGAGCATCATGAGAGGGAGCAATTTCCTTTCTATAGACCTGCTTGTATGCAGAGCTCTGAAAGATGTCTGGCCAGCTGGTGGTGTATGTGTGACTGAGGATGGCCATCTGCTTCCATGTGGGTTTGCATTTATGGATAAAAGGTGTTTGTTATTTTTATCATTTATTTTTTAGGCCGACCCCTGAATTGGTCTGTAGACTGTGACAGATGATATTTTCTCTAAATTGCTAAAGTTGTTAGTTTACATTAAGGACCAGAATGAAACTTCATTGTGTTTATCCTTGATGAATTAAGTGTAGTCATTTCTTTCTTTCTTTCTTTCTTTCTTTCTTTCTTTCTTTCTTTCTTTCTTTCTTTCTTTCTTTCTTTCTTTCTTTCTTTCTTTCTTTCTTTCTTTCTTTCTTTCTTTCTTTCTTTCATTTGACAAAAAAGTAAGAAAATGAAGAATTATTTTTGAAGAATGAGCATTTAATATCACCCCACAATGGCCCCCACTAAAGAGAAGTTGGAAAATTTAGGTTTAAGGATATCCCTATAATTGATAACTCTCTATATTTGCAAGCTGCTAAATATAAATTTCCTATTAGGCTGATGACATTAATACGCATCTCACAGCCCTTACAAATATGGCAAATCATATATTGTGCATCCCTAGAAAAAAAAAGGGATTTTCCTGTAAAACGTCCAATATTGTTTCATTTATATCATTTTTAGCGTGACTGCAGTGGCGTGAAGAAAAATGTCTTACAATGTACAAACATCAGAGTTATTAAATAAATAAATTTACTATTTATAATGAGTTTAGATGTTCATTCTTGTGTAGGTAACCTTACAGTATGTGTCCAGGCCAGGGTGACATATAGAATATTGTCACAGTATTATGATTCTTACAGACATAGGGCCCTATTTTAATGATCTAGGCACAAAGTCATTAAGGACGTGTCCGAATCCACTTTTGCTATTTTAAGGAAGGAAAAAGCTGCTCTGCACCCCGGCGCATAGTCTAACAAGGTTGTGCTTTAATGTTTATGTGCATTAAACCAATCAGAGTCTTATCTCCCATTGCCTTTTAGAGTCAGTTGCATCGCGCTATTTGCTATTTACATGGAGGACTTTGTAATTTGAAAAACTAAACGCTTCACTAGTGAGAAAACCGTTAAACAGACCATCTGCAGCGCGAGGAAAAAGAACGAGTCTCCTCCATTCGGCCACTAAAGACATCAATTATCCTACATATTTAATTTAGTTTAAGCGCAAAGATTTGTTTCAAAACTATTTCTAAATTCAGTTCTAATTTCCAGCAAATGAATAAATTAACAACAATAATAATAGAGAGTGTTTAAACAACTGAGTTATATCCAAACAAGCATCCTATTCATATGCCTTATATGGTGATGCATACATCTCCAAAACCCGACATATGTTGTTTGACAGATAACATAACAGACTTGTTTTTTATTATAACGAATATATATTTGCATATAATAAATAATACTGCTAATAATAATAACATTATACAAATGCATATACAGATGAGGCATGGAGGTAGTGGTTTTTATATTTGTGTAGAAAATAATAATTTTGTAACATTTTAAACCTTTTTTCATATGTAAAGATATTTGTGTATTGCTGTACATCCTTTGTGTCTTAAGCAATGTTTAGGCGTTTAAACCTTCAGACGCGCATAACTAACATGCTCTATGCTGGACTTTAGATCAGCTTTTAGTCAGTCAATGGCGCAGTCTATTTCAGTTCCTCAAAATAGCAACATGCCAACAATAAAACCCTTGAGTCCACAAAGTGGCTCAAATGGATTTGGTGTTTAAACAACGTGGCACAAAACGTGAAAATTTGGGTTGCGCTGGTCTCACAATAGCAACAAATAATGCCAAACATGTCTTGCTCCTTATTGCGCAGCTGCAGGGTGTATGATAGGGCCCATAATGTTTTATCCCTGCATGTGAAACTGCAGGTCACTTTCAAAAATCACTTGTTCATCCACAAGATGCTGCAAACACCTCTGTCAGTGTGTTTGTCAGGATTCCTCATTTGTTATGATCGACTGACGTATATTCTCAGCTCTGGTGAAATAAATTCAGAGCTGCAGCAGTAAAGGGAATCCTTCATGCCGAGTCGCAGCATGTGAATGTGATTTATAATCTTTTTTTTCACTTCAGGCTGCAATTTTATGCTTCGTCAGCGGGGGTTATCCCTTTGTGAGAGTGAAATATTAAACAACAGTATCATATTGTTTTCACCACGTCAGAGGAAATCCTTGACTACAGGTCCCACGGTGTGCCAGGAGCTTCCTGTTTATCAATGAAAGTCAAAGAGCGTTTGATCAGCTGTTGGAATGACTCTAGTCTCTAAATTTGGGTATCAAGTGAATATCAGTCACAAAGGCCTAAACAAACCCTTACAATTCAACTCTTGTCTGGTCATCTTCCATTTACATTTTTTTTGACTATCTTGCTTATTATTATGTCTCCTCTGAAAATATGATATAATAAAGAGAAGAGCTTTACAGACCTGTAGTCTGTTTTAGCAGGGAACAGATGTAGGGGTTTGGCCTGTCAGCCGATCAGCATTGGAGACACGGATAAGTCACTACTGCTGTACCTGTTGCGGATTTAGCTGGAAGAAGATCATTATCATTTAAAGCCACAGTACACTTGCGGAGTCCCTTCATTCAAGTTTTTATACTGTAGACACAGCATGTTTGCTTTACCCATTACTGTTACAGAGGATTTTACTCATTTAAATTTTTTGGAAGATTGGAATCTTCTGCCTTTTACCTTTCTAAAGTTTGAGGTCAGTAAGAATAAATTTAATTTAATTTAATTTCTCAGAATGTTTATTTTATTATCAACAGTTCAATAGCCACTTCCTTGATTGTAGTTTAGGATGAATTGACATGTAGTAATCCAGCAGCTCTAATCTATATTGCAGTGCGTGGGGCTGATCTGTCAGACATGTCGCCACTGGCCGCTTTATAAGGTATACAGTACTAGTACCAGGTTGGACCCCTTTTTCTTTCAGAACTGCCTTAATCATTTGTGGCATAGATTCAACAAGGTATTTGAAATATTCTTGAGATTTTGGTCTATATTGACATGATAGCATCACGCAGTAGCTGCAGATTTGTCAGCTGCACATCTATGATGCGAATCTCCACCACATCCCAAAGTTGCTCTATTAGATTAAGCTGGGGAGATTGTGGAGGCCATTTGAGTACAGTGAACTCATTTTCATGTTCAAGAAACCAGTCTGAGATGATTCACGCTTTATGACATGGTGTGTTATCTTGCTGGAAATAGCTATCAGAAGTTTGGTACACTGTGGTCATAAAGAGATGGACATGGTCAACAACAATACTCAGGTTGACTGTGGCATTGACACAATGCTTAATTGGTAATAATGGACCCCAAAGTTTTTTTTCTAATTTTCTATTTTCCAATTTTGGTGAGCCTGTGTGAATTGTAGCCTTTGTTTCCTGTTCTTAGCTGACAGGAGTGGCACTCAATGTGGTCTTCTGCTGCTGTAGCTCATTCGCTTCAAGGTTTGAGTTGTGCATTCAGAGATGCTTTTTTGTATACCTCGGTTGTAACGAGTGCTTATTTTAGTTAGTGTTGCCTTTATCAGTTGGAACCAGTCTGACCATTCTCCTCTGACCTCTGGCATCAACAAGGCATTTGCACCCACAGAACTGCCGCTTGGTGCATATTTTTTTCTTTTTTCGGACCATTCTAAACCCTAGAGATGGTTGTGCGTGAAAATCCCAGTAGATCAGCAGTTTCTTAAAAACCCAGACCAGCCTGTCTGGCACCAACAACCATGCCACATTTAAAGTTACTTAAATCCCCTTTCCTCACCATTCTGATGCTCAGTATGAACAGATCATCTTGGCCATGTCTACATGCCTAAATGCATTGAGTTGCTGCCATGTGATTGGCTGATTAGAAATTTGCGTTAATGAGCAGTTGGACCTATAAAAATGATTCATTCTTAATAGCTTACAAAGTGGGGGTCCACTGAAGTAGTTAAAACTTACGTGTAAAAGGGTTAAATTAACCATGGCTTGACGAGTTCAGTTTTCCCTCACATCCAAAAGCACACTTTTATGGAATCATTTTCAGTGAAATCATGTATATCTCTGTTGTGGGCAATAGGCATGTGATCAACCTGGCCAAGCATGTGCTTTTCTGGGTGCAGCTTTTATAAAAGGAATTTCCCTTTTAGTTTTGGAACCAAGAGCCAGGCTTGAAAAAATTGCAATAGTTGTTATGACCCTGGAAGTAAGATTGTTTCTGAAAAATAAATATTCTGTTACATGCAAATTATTATTTTTAACTTAACCCATGCTTGAGCCAGAGAGTCCAGCTATTTAACACAGTAAATAACTGAATCCATATGAAATAGCATCTCTCCTAAATAATTGCATGTTAAATTATTAGTATTTTGATGTGGTTTTGAAATTGGTAAATGTCCTTGGGGAAAAATCAGATCAGAATATTGACTTCTATATTAATATTAATAACTATGCACACATAATGAAGCTTTAGAGTTTGAATAACATAACATTTTAGCTCACACTTCAACTATTTGTAAATCCATGTTTTTATTCACATCAGCATTTTGTAATGAAGCTAATGCTATATATCTTGCTGCTATAATAGTAGAGTAGTGTTGAGAACGTTCAGTCTCTGAGGAGTACACTTTTACATTGTATGATTTATTAATGGGGTGATGTTGAACATTTTGTTTTACATTATGAAATAATTTGCTATTTAGATTAAATTATGCATACTCTTGTTTTTCGAGACATACATACTGATATTTCATTTGTTATTGTACTTTAGACAGTGAGTTGTTTCATATGTTCTTCAGTACACAGAGGAGAAGCTTGGCCAGGCAGAAAAGACTGAGTTAGATGCCCATCTGGAGAATCTGATCGCTCGAGCAGACTGTACCAAAAACTGGACAGAGAAGATCTTCAGACAGACCGAAGTGCTGCTTCAACCCAACCCAAGTAAGAATGAACCCAGCAGTTTTAGCCACTTCACTGTGTTTTCTCAAAGCTAATAGTCTGTAGTTAGATTTAATTTAATAAATAGAAATATATGTCATTGTCTTTTAAATGTTGAGCCAAAAAATGCCTCATGTTGTTGACATTTCCCACTAACATGATGAAAGGGACATTACTGTTTGTTGGCTAAATCAATCTGCTTTAATGTCGCCATTTGCTTGATTACACCCCTGTGCGTCTGTGAAAAAATACTTTAAAAAGAGATTTGAGAAATCAAATGTCTGGTTTATTCCTGGATAGTCGATAACAAGTGACACAGGATGCTTGACCACCATGTTAAAACCGCAATGCTGCTCAGGTGTCCCTCTGTCAGGTTTCGTGATATGTCAGTGTATTATCTCTGAAATTCTTGATGCTTTTAAAATGATCTTTCTTTTAGCTGCGGTAGTTTCACTAATGAAAGAGTAGGCATGTGTTTTATTAGGGTGCTGAAAAACAGTGAACTGCATAGCGGTTAAAATCTGAGCTGTTAATCATTACTCTGCTCTTGAACAGGACGTTTCACCTCTGGTCACTGGGAGTGCAAAGGATAAAACAGTCTTATAAATACATTATTACAATTACATTATTACATTTTTTTTGTGTGATTATTTATTTATTGCAGAACAAAGCCAGCATACATAGCTAGCAACAACTATATACAAGTCAGGGTTTGCATTAAATCAAAATACATTAAATAAATAAATAACAATAAACAGGAAAAGAAAAACTCTGGGGTGAGAAGTGACCTTTATACACCTCTAATATAATATTATTTATCTTTCAGTATGCTTTAGTTTATCTAGTTATTTCATAAGAATTTTCCCGAATAAAATTAGACCATTCTTTGATTATTTGCGGTTTAGGTCTGTTAATTCCCGCTGTAGAACGTTCTACCAGCGCAATATTTTTTAGTTCAATAAGCCACATTTTGTCGGCTGGGAATGCAGGTTCATACCATATTTTAAATAGCACCTTCTTGGCTGCAGTTAGTGCAGT
Source organism: Danio rerio (assembly GCF_052040795.2). Lineage (NCBI taxonomy): Eukaryota > Metazoa > Chordata > Actinopteri > Cypriniformes > Danionidae > Danio > Danio rerio. Next base: position 32,683,372 of record NC_141025.1, on the reverse strand, counting down.
ATGAAATATCCTACATTGGAAAGTGTTTAAGACATTATTACAAACTTTTTGCTAAATACTGGACTATTTAAAAAGCTATACATTGGTCCTCAGAACACAAAATGTCAAGTGTTATTCATTTTCATTTAGCAAGGAAGCTAGTGAAAAAGTGACTTGACCAGGGTTGGGTCGATAGATGATGCCATTGTCCATCGCCAATGGCCTTTAGACATCACGATGCTCAGCCAGCATTGCTATCTTCTGCCCCGCCCCCATCAACAAAAAGCACACACTCAGGCCCCATTTACACTAATACGTCTTAGTTTTAAAATAGAATTTTATAATGAAAACGTTCCACACGTTTCAACTAGCATTACTGAACAGCTCTTCATCCACACCACACCACTGAAAACGCACATCACGTGACCACACACACACACACACACACACATACACACTCACACTCATATGAGCACATCTAAGCTCTAGGCAGTCAGTGGGTGCTTTGAGCACAAAACCCCAGAGAGCAGTGCACGTCGGACAGTTTATCAAGGATGTACCGCTGGATCGTGTCTTACTATAGTTAAACGTCATGTTTAATTAATCTTGTCTTCGGTCGTTTGACTTCATCAGGTAACATGTCACAGCATCAGTATACTGCTTCCATCTTTCGCTTTCACGCTTGTACTTGGTGCTTAATTTTAGCGAAAACCTCACATACTGTTGGTTTGATTCCTGTTGGTTGTGCACCTTTTTTACCAAACAAGTTTGTCAACGCCATTTTAAAGACACAGATAAAACAAAGACCATGTGGGTCAGGTAGTTGAAACGGTAGGCTACAAATAATTAATTCGTTATGAATAAATTAATTATTTATAAATAATTTATTCACCACCGCCTACACGCCGGACGATGGCATCATCGTCGATGTTTCACATTAGACATCGTACGATGCCAATTTGGTCAACATCGGACATAATAATACTTTGCACTACTGTTTTTAATTTTGTATTTTTAAAATTGACTGTACGCAGCATTTTCGAGTGTGAAAAACTTATTTCTAAAAATTTTGCAAAAGTTTTCTTAACCCATTCATTTGAACATTTGTGTAGATCTCCAAAAATCCACACGCAAGTCCAAAATCTGCTTTTTCATTTTATACTGAGTGAACAACATGGTACATTTGGTATTAATTTGGTTATAATTTTGTTATCATTGATAAGCCCACGCGTTTCAGTTGCTTTAGAGCTTATCTGAAGTGTTTAAGTTTTACAAGTGTAAGAGGTTCTGATGGGCCAGTGATTGTGTGTTAGTAAGAACACTAACCTGTTCTTTTTGACTCTCTTCATGCTCCAGTTGACCAAACTGGTAAGTCTATCTCTACTCCTCGTGGCCTGCGCTTTAGGCCACCAGTTTAACTCTTTACTGCAGTGACTGGCTTTCCTCACTCTTCTCACTGTGCCTTTGTCGTTCGTCGTAGTCATTCTCTCCTTTTGAAGATGTGGTAGTTTGCAAAAGGAAGATAAATTTCTTGTGGATTTTAGTTTTTTACTCGTCTGAATATACAAACTATATCTGGTTATCAAGTTTGCGAGGTCTCTTCAAACCCTGCTGGCTACTCATTGTTTTTTTTACACCAGGAATTTTTATAAAAAATTTTTGATCATGTTTTATTGCTAAAAATCTTATTTAAAGTTCTGTATTAATTTGTTTGGAACTAAATTACCCGTAGTTTATGTGTGTGAATGTATGGGTGTTTCCCAGTGTTGGGTTGCAGTTGGAAAGATTTCTGCTGCGTAAAACATATGCTGGATAAGTTGGCGGTTCATTCCGCTGTGACGACCCCAGATTAATAAAGGGACTAAGTTGAAAAGAAAATGAATGAATGAATGAATGAATGAATGTTCATTTGTTTGTTTATTTTTATTTTATTTTTTTTTATTGATATATTTATTATTGAAATGTTCTTGCCATGAAAATAACCTTGCTTGCTGACATGGCATTTTGTTTTTTTCTCTCTTGAAACAATGAAATGTTTCAATAAAAGTAGGTTGAATATTTAAGTGGGTTATGAAATATTGAAAATAATTAGGTGTTGAAAAGCTAGGATTGTTGTATATTTAGATTAATTCAATAAATGTATTATAAATTAAATTCAAGGCAATACACTGCAGGTGAAAGTGTAGAAATGTACCAAAAGATTTTACAATACTACCACAATTGATTAATTCCACTAAGAATTGCAAAACATATTTTCTATTGTTTATATGTTTAAATATGTTAATGAGGCATTATTTCAGGACATCAGCATGCATTTTGGCAAAAATTTGAATATTGTAAGTTCAGAATCTTTCTTTCTTTTATTTATTTATTTTTTTAAATGTGTGTTTTTTACAGAGCTTATTTTGTGTATCTCTTTTTATCACTGTAATTTAGAAAAAAACTGCAACTGTCCTTTTTAAAAAAATTTTTAAAATAATTTTTTTATACAATTGTCACAATTTTTGTAGAAATTTATACACATGTCCCTCTACAAAAACCTTCAGAATACAGATATGCATAGACTTGTAAAGTTTGGTGTTTGTATAATAAGTTCTGCTGAAATGGAGATTAATGACTCGGAAGAAAAAAAAATGATGTGCAGGGGAATTTTTTTCCTGCAATCGGCCTGTATTGTAATTGAAATCTACAAATACAGATATAAATTACTAAAAGTGTGAATTAGGGCTGCACGATATTGGAAAAATCTAACTTTGCGATAATTTTTTATTCTGCTATATATTGTGAAATGAACAATTTCTCTTGATGAGTTGAATAACTATCCATATATTTATATATAATAAACAATCTATAAGCATGGATGAATTCAATAAAGAAAAAGATATATATTAAATGAACAGTAACTGAGTAATCAAATGTAAATGTCTTCATTTTATAAACAATTCCATAAAGTCAATTGTTGTTAATTTGTCAAAGTTACAAGTTACAAACGGTAAATTTTTTTTGATGCCTGATTGTCTTTAAAACCCTCACACAGTCATAGGCCATAAATTATAATTGCCATAGGCTTATAAATTATAATCCAGACCCAATATTGAATATACTTGCGATGTGACTATTGCAAATGATCACATTGCAATATCAATGCTAAAACTATATATTGTGCGGCCCTATTGTGTATAAAGAAACACTTAAAGGTGTTACCATACTGGATTGTTTTTCAGTCATTATTTTTCATATTGTTAAAGTTTGCTTTGCCTGCAGAGTCTTAAAGGTTTACTTCTAATATAATTAAATGTATCTAACATTTTCACAATTTGCTGGTTGTGGGCTGTTTTGATATGGACATGTAACAAACAATCAATGGTTTAATTGATAAATGGATGTGCTTTAGTTTATTTTACTGAAGAAAAACTTGGATATAGCATTGCGTCTGTCTTACTGATGTGAATGTTTGTTCAGGTGCCCGTATTGAGGAGTTCTTCTATGAGAAACTAGACAAAAAGATCCCATCCAGAATCACCAATGCAGAGCTGCTGGGACAGTACATGCAGGATGCAGCGAAAGACTTTGGGCCAGGATCTCCATATGGTTCGTATAACAAACCGCATCAAACTTAATGTGATGAAACCTTTTTAGTTTTATTTGTAATCAAACATTATTCAAAAGTGAATAGGTTAAGGCGACACGGTGGCTCAGTGTTTAGCACTGTCGCCTCACAGCAAGAAGGTCACTGAATCGAGTCCAGCTGGGTTAGTTGGTATTTCTGTGTGGAGTTTGCATGTCCTCCCCGTTTTTGCGTGGGTTTTCTTCTGGTGCTCCGGATTCCACTACAGTCCAAAGACAAGTGGTATAGGTGAATTGAATAAACTAAACTGGCCGTAGTGTATGTGTGTGTGAATGAGTGTGTATGGATGTTTACAAGTACCGGGTTGCAGCTGGAAGGCCTGTGTGAAGCATATGCTAAATGAGTTGGCGGTTCATTCTGCCGTGTCGACCCCTGATGAATAACGGGACTAAGCCAAAGGAAATTAATAAATGAATGAATGAAAAGGTTATTTTGTGAAAAAAATAGAGTGATGGTACAGTAGTTTCTCCATCTCTCTAGATTTGACTCACCTCTCTTAAAATAACTGTAACCTACAGTGACAGAGATATCAAGCATCTTTTGTGCTACAGAAATTAGCAGTCTGCATATAAATGAAGTACATTTTCCTTTTGGAAGTCAGTCTATGTCAGTTTATTTACTTGGAGATCTTTACAATAATTTTTGGATTATTTTATTATGTCAGAACCTGCTGAAGTGCTCTGTGAGTCCACAGAAAATTTCCCCTTGAGGGACAACAAAGTAAACAAACAAACAAACAAACAAACAAACAAACATTTATTGTCTTGATCAATACCTTTGCATTGTTGCTTCAGGAGTGCTCTTTTGACAAACTTAAGTATAAAAAGTTTTATTTTGTAAAAAGACCTTACTTATAACTTATTATTTTCCATTACATTAAGATTGTTATTTACTTTCAAATATTTGTTTATAGAAGATGCAATAAATAGTATTTACAGGATATGAAAGAGTTATTTTATTTAGAAGATATATTGCTTATTTTTTACTTTTAATATGAAAAATATTGAAAATAATTAATTTTGTTTTTTAAAAGTTCAAGTTGTTCATTTTCACTTTTTAATAAGAAAAAAGTAACTGTTAGTTTTAGGTAATGTGTGTTTTGCTTTCAGTTGTTCCATGTTGATGTTCAATAAATAATCATAGATAGTAGATAGTAGATCCTTCAGTTATTTTAAAATCAAGTAATGCAACCTTCATTCAGAAATCTCTCCCTTGTAATATGTGAGCATATTTACTGGCCAAATCTTGTCAGTGAACTATGAGGGCAAAAAAAAAGAGTGAAGTAATCATTTATCATAATCAGTGGTGTAAAGTAACAAATTACAAATACTTTTCTCAGATTTTCTCAGAAATTGTAATTTACCAAGTAATTTTTAAAATGTGTACTTTTACTTTCCCTTAAGTACATTTTAGTGCATTTTAGCTTTCCTTCAACCTGCAGTCACTACTTTATTTCTTCTTTTCCATTGGGATTAGAAAAATCAGTCCTGTAATTCCTGTCCTATCAAATCTCACATAGAAGGTAAATTGCATCATAAGCTACCTTAAGACATGGGCGATTACAGCAAACTGTTTGGAAGCATTAAAAGTGTCCAATAAGATGTCTAAAATCCTTACACGCATTGACTCAGATATTGTTTAGATGCATGTCACTAATGAGATGATGGATGTTTACTGTATGATGACCGAAATTGCCTTAAACACCCAGCTGGCACAAGATGTCAACATGACGTCAGATCAACTTTCTACCCCAATGTCGTAGTTACGTTGCAGTTTGTTTGGAAAAGAAAATCGAGTTGACGTCAGAACTCGGCGTCAGGCCAATGTCAGTGTTCAACATCTAAACTAAAATCAACCAAATATCAACATTTAATGATGTTGCAGCTTGACGTTGTGTGGACAGCACCAATATGACATCTTTCAGATGATGGATTTTGTTTTCCAAACCTGAGGAATACATGTCAGTATTTGACGTCAATATGACGTTGGTTTAAGATTTTGGCTCGATGTTGGATTTTGGTCACTTTCTAACACAACCTAAAATCAACCAAATATCAACAAATATCAATTTCATGATGTTATAGGACATCAAAATAACAATCTCCTTAGATGCTGGCTAGACATTGAATTTGGCGTTTTCACTTGACGTGACAACCTAAATCTAATCTAATATTAAAATCTTATGACGTGGGCAATGGCTAAATGCACTACAGAATGTTACGTTTACACACATCCACAAATTACATGTAAATGCATCAGCTTAATACTTACTGCTCACTACTCCCGAGTTCTTTTGAAAGTTCTTTTTAATCATACTTTAAGTAATATTTACAACAGATAATTTTACTCGCACTACATTTTTTAGGCAAGTACTTAAGTATGATTTTATTAGTACACTTTACACCACTCATCATAATTGAGTTAAAATGTTCAATTAATCAAGATTTTGATTTTAGGCCAAACCGCCCAGCCCTAATAAACATACAATGTAAAAACAAACATCACAACACCTCTGCTACCATGTGCATCAGGCTCTCTGTAACCCATTTTCTCATCTCTGCATTTTCCTGTTTTTCACTGTTTGGCTATTGACTTGACAGAAAAATCAAGTGTTTCCTTGGTATGAGAAAAGGAAGTGTTTAAGGTGCTCGTAACGACCACCAATAATGAAAAAACAAATCCAAAAATCATCTAAGATGGTATTTTGTATCATTCAAGCTAAATCACGTTCCCCTTCGGTTAAACCCACAAATCAATTAATTCCTGCTGCAACATTGGCCTGATTGAAAACTGATTTGTGCAGTGCTATTTTTTTTTTTTTGTGGTTTCCTGTGCCCACCCCTACTCTACTGGACGGATCAGGAATAACAGGATCCTTGAAATGTTTTCTAGCCTCTCTAGTCGTGCATGAACATACTTTTTTGTTGCAGGTTTTGTGCCACTAGATGTCGCTCTATAGTTGAGCACAATAGCTGTTGAAAAACTAGTCTATGGATGCATTTAGGTTCAAATTGACTATTGACATCCCCCTTTTGACTGATCATACAGTATGACAAATTATTTTTTTTTATATTATAACTTGGTTATCATTATTATACAAGCCGTTTCTAAACTAATAATGCTGCTAATTTTGTTTTTTTTTAAGGATGGTAATTGATCAGGAACAACTATAAGATGTGAAACTTAAAAAATAATCATGACCATTAACCAATAACCATTGCTAAAATACATGGCATTATGAACACAAGCAAAACATATGTGAAAGATAACATTGCAACAAGATTTGAAGCTGGACTGCCGATGCTACACTTTACACGAGAACTGCAAGTTCAAGAGTTTCATATTTGATTCCTACAGTGAGTAAGGAGCTGTGATTGAACAATATGAATAAAAAAAACCTGCGATAAAATTTTCAGATTAAGTCCAGTTGCTCATGTGCTCCTATTTTTAAATCAGTGAAGTTTCGACTTCAGGTGACTCAAAGACTTTTTTTTTTTTATCTACATCTGATAATCTTATTACACACAATTCCCATCTGAATAAAAAAAATAATGGCAAGCAAATTAGACAAAGCAGTCAGTATTTCATGAGATGCTCTTCGTCAGATTAACAGGAAAAGATAATTATCAAGCTCAGCTACATGTAAGGTTGTCTCATGAATATTCGTCGGTATTTACAGGGAGTACATTGATCACTGTTGGAGAGTATCAAAAGAGGCTGGGTGGATCCGAGCGGGAATTTCTACAAACATCAGCCATCAACTTCCTTACACCTCTGAGGAATTTTCTGGAGGGTGACTGGAAAACCATTTCCGTGAGTACAATCCTTAGATCTCAGGTGGTTTACTTCCATCTGATGCACTGTAAACAAGACATATGCGATTACATCTGTTTGTTACAGTCTGGTTACCTCCAGTACAACTTCAGCAGAACTTTGACATTTGTAGTTAATGGTTTAAGAATCCCCCCCCAAAAAAATCATCATTAATTAACCCATGACTTGTTCCAGACAAGTTTCTTTCTTTTGTTAAACACAAAAAAAGATGTTTTGAAGATAGCTGGAGACCTGTAACCGTTGACTTCCACAGTATTTTTCTTGCGGCTTTTCAACTTTCTTCAAAATATTCTTCCTTTTTGTACAACAGAAGAACGAAACTCCTAAAGGTTTGGGTCCACTTGAGGGTCAGTAAATAAAATGTTTTGGCCAAAGTATCTCATTAATACTTTCAGACAGAAAGACACCCTGACCACAATACTATGAAAAATGCATGCAATAATTAGTTTGTTCTTAAACACATTTTTTTTGTAGTTTTATTATGCTCATATTCTATGAATAAGGTCAGCTTTTTGACCTTCAACGCTGTAGTGCCTTTATTGTCTCAGGAAACTATCACGTTTTCACATTGGCCCCAATACGCTTACTCTTTTCTATCTTGCTGTTATTGAGTCAGTTCTATCCTTCATTTTGAGGGATGCAAACAAAAACAATGGTCCCAAGGTATTAGCTGTTTTACATGTTTTATATCTATAGCTTCCGATAATCCAAAAAGAGCCACATATTGATAAATAATGTTATGAGAGCTGTTTTAACATCAAGTTATGATTAAATTACTTCCTTGTAACAGTTATGAAATAGTTTGATAACAAGCAGGAAATGTTCATGAGCCAATGACATGACCACATTGAAATGGTCTATTGAATCCCTGTATAATAGGCAGCTTTTACGGATTGCCTAAAATATAGCTGTTGCTCACATCCTCGGTCTGAGGAGTTTATCCTGCTTCCTTCGGCTCGATGCTCTCAGCATGTTACAGAAATAGCTTTTTGCTATTATCTATTGTTGCTCTGAATAAACTGTAATACTTTATAATGTATTTTTGTATGTGTACATGTGGGTATGTTTATGTGTGATTCAATTGTTTGTATTAAATGCCAAACTTTGGTGCAAAAAGAATCTACCTACGGGTACCAATAAAGTCAACTCAACTCAACTGTACATTTGTACTATATTGTATTTTATTCAGATCATCAAAATACATGTACATCTGTAAAGCTTTATATGAATGTATATGATTTTGGCAGTGACCTTTTTGCACATTACATATACTTACTACAGTAAACATTATGCATAGATGCATGCAGTAACCCTAGCCCTAGTAAATGCATTTTATAGTTACATTTTTTTATTCATACAAAAACGATTGATTTGACGTTAAAGCAAAGTGTATTTCAGTATCAAAGTCAAAGTCGATCTTTTTTTCTTGTTGTTTTCAGAGAGAGAGACGGCTTCTTGAGAACCGACGTCTTGACCTGGATGTTTGCAAAGCTCGGCTCAAGAAAGCAAAGTTAGCAGAGGCCAAGGCAGCTGTAAGCTCTTATTTTGACTTATCTCAACATCTTTATGGTCACAAGATTTCGTCCTGTAACCGCCCACAAAGCACGATTCCGATCTCTCGAGGGTCAATTCAGGAAGTGGGCTGTCCAGCAAGGACACTCGCTGTTTAGACCAAAATCCAAATCCAATTTACACTTGAAGAACCTCTAAATAGACTATTACTGTTACAGTTATTATAATAGATTTTGAGAAATGAGTTGATTCATTTTCCAATGAGCAATACATTTGTATAGTTTCACTATTTTGACAATCCTGTTTAGACATTGCTTTGCAAGTACATGTCAACTAATTCTACTAACCCAAAATCAACAGTTTACTAATATTCCAATGAGATTTAGTTGCTATATTGGTCAACAGAATGTTTATTAAAGACCATTTAAAATGAAGTGTTACCTTATATATAAATGGTAACTCGGCTCAGTGGTTAGCACTGTCACCTCACTGCAAGAAGGTCACTGGTTCGAGTCTTGGCTGGGACAGTTTCTGGGGCGTTTCTGTGTGGAGTTTTGCATGTTTATGTGTTCACGTGGGTTTCCTCCAGTTCAAAGACATGTGCTATAAGTTAATTGAATTAACTGAATTTTTGTGTATGTGTGTGAATGGGTGTGTATGCATGTTTCCCAGTACTGGGTTGCAGCTGGGAGGGCCTCTGCTGTGTAAAACATATGCTGGATAAGTAGGTGGTTCATTCATTATTCATTCAAGGAAAATAAATGAATGAATCTTATATATACCAAATATATTATATTTGTTAATGTTTATAAAATGTAGTTGTTATTTTTGTGTTCATTTTACTTCATAGTCCACTAAATAATGTCAACAAATATCACCGTTCAAAATTTTAGAACATTCCGACCTTCTGTTTTATAAGGGTTTATTTGATTAAAAATATAACAAGAAAGAAGCAACCGTGTAAAGTTGTTTTGCGAGAATTGTTTTTAAATTGTCATTTATTCCTGTGATTTTTAAAATCACAATCACAATTAATTTTGAGTGTCACATGATCCTTCAGAAATCATTCTGATTGCTGATTAATTTAAAAATGTATCATTGAAAAACATTGATGCTTAATGTTGTTTTCTTAGCTCACTTTGATGATTGGAATTGTCCAACAAAAAAAAAAAAGACCATCGTCTGTAGCAAATCTGATTTTTGTCTTTGCCGAATCTGTTTTTATCATTGTTGAAGACTTTGTTTAATAGCTGTGTAAAGGCTTGCTTCATATTTTCGTGGAAATTATAATTTTACCTTTCAAAAATACCAATCAGTATTTAAAAAAAAAGTACTATTATTCATCAAGGACAATTTATCAATAATAAAATAGATGTTGGGACTTTTGATACTTGCTAATGTAGTGACGGGCATTTTTTAAAGGGAACCATGGTGGGTATCAAGACACGCATGGCTTAATAATTGTTCATCGAAGGGGATTTTTCTCTTTTTAGTCATCATGACGCCAGTATAATTGGAAATCACAAACTTGAGTTTGTGTATAATAAGACCTTTGTAATGTTACAATTGGTTTTATATTAAATTTTGAACACATTCATTAATAAATCTTTTATCAGCATTAATAACTGAATATAACAGATCAGCCATTTAGCTTATTTAAAATAGATTCTGAAGGATCAGGTGACATTAAAGACTGGATTAATGATACTAATAATTCAGCCATAAAATGAAGAAATAAATTACATTGAAAAAAAAATCAATAATACTAATAAAGGGAGCACAGTGGCGCAGTGGCTAGCACAATTGCTTCACAGCAAGAAGGTTGCTGGTTTGAGCCCTGGCTGAGTCAGTTTCATTTCTGTGTGAAGTTTGCATGTTCTTTTGTGGGTTTCCTCCGGGTGCTCTGGTTTCCCCCACAGTCCAAAAACATGTGATATAGGCGAATTAGGTATGCTTAATTATTTATTATTAAATAATAATACCTTGATAGCTGCCTTTTCAAAGCACTCAAGGACACCTTACAGTATATGGCGAAGCACATCATAAAAGCAGAAGCAGTGGAAAGCAAAATAGACATAATATTAAACCAACAAATCATTAAAAGCTATTCTGAACAAAAAAGCTTTATCTGAGATTGCAAATAGTGTCTACCTGGCAAAAGTGGAAAGGTAGGGAGTTCCATAACAAAACTAAAAGCCCTGCGACCAAATGACTTCATCTTAAAGTTTGAACACATAACAATTCTGAAAAGATCTGAAAGATAGTGATTCACATAGTGATAAATATGGGCTTGTTGAGCAGAAGAGGTTTGATATATTTAAAAAAGGAAGCCTTAGGATTTCAAACTTCAGAGAACAATTATTTATTTTAAAAAAGTATTAATAAGAATTAAAAAGAACAGAGCTTAGTAATATTTAAAGTAATAGTTTTAATTCTGTCCTATTTTACCCATCTGCAGCTTTTTTCAAACCTGTTTCGTTCCTTTGTTGAACACAAAGGAAGATATACTGAAGAATTTTGGAAAGCAACAGCCATTTACTTCTGCATTATTATTATTATTATTATTTTTGTTCCTATTATGTCAATAACTGATGACAGAACAAGCAAACAGAAGAAGCAAACTCGCTAAAGTTTGAAACCAATTGAATATCAGTAAATGGTGAGGAAATATTCATTTTTTGGGTGAAATATCCCTTTAACAGTAGTTGTTAACTGATGTGAACAAATGAATGGGGTTATTTAGCATTATTATGATTGAATGTTGCCATTATTATGGCTATGAACAAACTCACTAGCCCCTGGCCACTCCTTATTACTTTTGATATACGTTGTCTCATGCTGTATATGGGCATTGCTAAAGTGAGTCTGTGGTTCATTGTGTTTTCTTAATTTAGGGGCATTAACTGTGTTATGTTTGGAAACAATGGAAGTGGAAATGGAAGATTAATGTCTGGGAAGCTTTGAGTCAGAGGGCACATGGACATGTCATCTGTGAATGAGCGAATCTAATCTCCTTTCACTTCGTATGGTTTGCCTTTTCATTGAATCAAGATTTTGCCCTCACCGGATGTAACTTACTCATAGGGCTGAGTCACATTCTGTTGTTTTTTTCAGAAAAAGTTGTTTAGTTGGCCCATTTGGGTGTGATTTTAAATAGATTTCCCATAGACACATTTTGCGTTACTAACCCAGTGGACCCCTGTCGCACATCTGGAAATATATCATCAAGTTAAGTGCACAGTTAAAAGGGGTTTTCAGTTATTAAGACTGCATCACTCTTAAATATTAATGTTATCCTATTCCTCATGAGGAACCTGGCTGTCTAGTGTGTTTGTGTTTGTGTGTGTGTGTGTGTGTGTGTGTGTGTAAAGCAATACCATTATAAGTCTGTCACCAATGGATGTTTTGTTTCATTTTTTCTAAAGGTCATATAGGTTTGATTGTGTGCTCTGTGTCAGATCTTTTCCCTTCAATGTATTGTAAACAATAACACGTCTCTCTGTTATTATTCTCACAGTGTGAGGGAGATGTGAGTATCCGTGTGTGTGTGTAGGTCTGTGTGCGTGTGTCTTTCATTCATGGCTGCCTCCAGCAAACACTTACTTGTTCAGATCTGACCTTTTGAACTGTCTGACACCTGAATTGTAAAATAAATCAACTAAATAAGGAATATTCCTGTCAAACCTATAACCTTTCTTTTCTGAGTTAAGTCACTAAATATAATCTTTTACATGATGCATTTTATAGGGCTCAAGAATGCACATGGAATCTCGATTTGTCTGTCTATCTTTCTCTGTGTCTCTCTATATATACTGTAAATGAAAAACGATGGATGGATGAATAGATAGATAGACAATTGATTTGATTGTTTGCTAGACAGATAGACACACAGATAGACACACAGATAGGCCGATAGATAGATAGATAGATAGATAGATAGATAGATAGATAGATAGATAGATAGATAGATAGATAGATAGATAGATAGATAGATAGATAGATAGATAGAAAGGAAAAGATATAAAATGGCTGGTTAGGAAATGAAACAAATTGAAACACTTTCTATTGTTGTGTATTTGCTGTATAAGAGTGATGCATAGGTGTGTACAGTGTCATTTAGCAGTTAAGAAAATTGCTCAGCATATTGGGATTTAGACTAAGATGCTTTTGTCTGCTTTGACTTTTTAATTCATCATCATATAAATAAGCTTGTCAGGGGACATCGACACCAGAGTTTTGTACTTCTCATGCTACAGATCAAAGCTGAGCAAAAAAAAGCAACCATTGTTATAAATCTACAGCAGTGGTGCTAAACCCTGTTCCTGGACATCGACCTTCCTGCAAAGTTCAGCTCCAACCCTGATCAAACACACCTGAACCAATTAATTAGGACCCGAACAGCACTTGATAATTACAGGCAGGTGTGTTTGATATGGGTTGCAACTGAAATCTGCAGGGAGGTCGATCTCCAGGAACAGGGTTGGTCACACCTGATCTACAGTGTCATGCAGCTGTACTACGATGTTATTCTTTTGTGTCAAAACTGTGGTGGTTTACAATATATCACTCCTGCAAAAGGACTGATGAGTAACAGTTTAATTGTTACTGTTAACGTAGGACATAACGGCTCAGTTTCACAAACAGGGCTTAGGTTAAGCCAGGACTAGGCCTTAGTTAAATTAGTCTATTTAAGACACGTTTAGAAAAATGGCCTTAGAAAAAATATTACTGGTGTGCACGTGGAGACAAAAAAAAAGTGACACTGACATATTTTAAGACATCTCTTCACCAGTTATTTTGAGTTGAGATGGCTCAAACATGCAATTTAATCTTGACTAGCCTTTAAACCTTGTTTGTGAAACCGGGGGATAGAGTTGGTTATTTTCAGCACTTTAGAAACAAAAGAGAGAGAGAAGTTACAGGCTGATTTGTCAACTGTTTATTTTCATTTGTTTGTTAAAAAAGGAAACATTGATGTCTACTGGGTTAGTTCATGCGGACACATGATTCTTTGTCAAATTCTGTTTTCCCCCCTCCACCTGTAGGCTGCGCCTGACTTTCAGGAGACTAGGCCACGAAATTATGTTCTGTCCGCCAGTGCATCTGCGGTAAGAAGACTGCAGACCCTTAGTTTTAGAAATCCTGCCTCCATTCTCTCTATCTCTATCTCTAACTATCTCTCCATATGCCCCATTTGCACTCTTTTTCCACACATATATTTGCAGCTTTTGAATATAGATTAGCAGGATGTACAGTCAGTTCTCTGTGGTGGAGGAATAGTTTTGTTTTGGCCTGAAAATCATCAGCCAAGACACAAAGTAATTAAAAAGATCAGTCACCATTGTTGCACTTTTTTTGCCACATCCTCTGCTGATTTTTTTCCATTACCCATAATTTTAGTTGATTGAAATGTGAAGGTGAGGAAAGGGATTTTTATCCATCATCCCACTCTCTTACTTTTCTCATTTCATGCAGTGGGATAGGGAAGTTGATGAATCATATCTGGCTGAAAGAGAAAAGGTTGTATGAATATAAATTCGAAGTGAAACCTTAGTTTAAGTAGTGAGCTTAAACACATGCAGTATTTATTGCCTGTAGTCAGTGATGGTAGAATCTTTTTTTTTTTTTAACTTTTCAAGACTCATTGTTAAGAACTAGTCCTGTTTCCCTCTGTCATTGTTTTCCCTCAGTAACACAGTCTTATGATGTTGTGTGTTAGTGTGCTTTTCCCCTTGTTTGTTTGATTAATGTTTTGCTGACAGCATATGCAATACACTGTGCATATGTTTTTGTTGTTGTATATAGTATTTGCAGTGTTTGTGTGAGTGAATATTTGGTTGTACACTGTAAAACCTTAAAAGTTAAAGTAACTTAAACCATTTGTGGAAACCGATTGCGACAAACCATATGAGTTCAAAAACTAATCCTAATGAGTACTGTGAACTTAATCCATTTGAGTAAATGAAGCAATTTGAGCACAGTAAAACCCAATAAATGAAGATAACTCAAACCAACTGAGTACTGTAAAACCCAATGGGTTAAGGCAACTCAAACCGTTTGAGGAAACCAGTTTTTACAAACCATTGGAGTTCAAAAAACAACCAAAAAACAAACTAGTCCATATAAGTGTCGTGAACTTACTCCATTTAAGTTAAAGTAATGGGGTATTTAATGAACTCATTACCTTCAACACTGAGCTCAAAACTCTTTTTGAATGGGTAGAATTAACTTTCAGTCAATTTTGAGTTAACTACACTCATTTCATTTCAAAAAGTTGACTGTTGGGTTTTACAGTACAGCTCAAAAAGCTGGGGATACAGATACTCATTTCTTATTATTATATATAGTTAAAGACTAAATGATCAGTCTTCGTGTGAAATTTTACATTCATTTTCAAATGTTTCCCAAGTCATATTTAACAGAGCAAAGACATTTTTCCTTTCAACATTTTCTTGTGTTATATTTTTTTTTCTGGAGTAAGTGTTAATTCTTTCTGTTTGACTGGAATAAAAATATTGAAAGAATAGCATTTTTCTTTCAGTTGCCTACACTTGAAAATAATTTGTGAAGTGCAGTACTTGAGTTTGAAAGCTCTGCAGCACGTTGCCCTATACAGTTTTGAGTTTTCAACTTTTTTTTTTTTACAGTGTACAAAAGAAACCCCTGTTGTCCAAGTTGTGACTTGCCTAATTAACCTAACTTGCCTAACATAATTAATAAATAAGCCTTTATATTGCATTTGAAGCTGAATACTGGTAAATTTCAAAATATTTTGTAAATGTGTATTGTACTGTCATCAAGGCAAAGACAAAGGAAAATTATTAATATGAAATTACAGTTTTAAAAGTACAAAATTTACAGGATGATTAATAAATAGATTTGTCTTTAACTCCATCCATCCATCTACAGTTGGTTAAGGTCAGAATTATTAATTTAATTTCTTAATTTTTTCCCTTATTTCTGTTTATGGAGAGAAGATTTTTTTTTCAACTCATTCCTAATATCTGATTTATTTTATCTTTGCCATGATGACAGTAAATATAATTTGACTAGATATTTTTCAAGACACTTCTATACAGCTTAAAGTGGCATTAAAAGGCTTAACTAGGTTAATTAGGTTAACTTGGCAGGTTAGAGTAATCAGGAAAGTTATTGTAAAACGATGGTTTGTTCTGTAGACTATTGACAAAAAAATTTGCTTAAAGGGGCTAAGAATTTTAATCTTAAATTTTTTTTTTTAAATGTAAAATGGCTTTTGTTATAGATGAACTAAAACAAATAAGACTTTCTCCATTTTCTGTGAAAATTTTGTTAAACATCATTTGGGAAATATTTAAAGAAGGAAAAAAAAAATTAAAAGGAGGGCTAATAATTCTGACTACAACTAAACATACATACATGTATACATATACAGTTGAAGTCAGAAACATAAGCCCCCTGGAATTTTTAGCCCTCCTGTTTATAATTTTTCCCCTATTTCTGTTTAACGAAAAGAAGCTTTTTCAACACATTTCTAAACATAATATTTTTAATAGCTAATTTCTAATAACTGACCTTATTGTCTTTTAAAAAAATTCAAAATTTATTTATATATATAAATAAATATATATATATATATATATATATATATATATATATATATATATATATATATATATATATATATATATATATATATATATATATATATATTCATTCATTCATTCATTCATTCTGTAAACTCTAATTTGATTGGTCAGTCTCAGCATCTAGCAGCCTCCTTCCAGTTGTAAATAAAGTAAAATTAAATGATGTTTGTTGTGGGAAAAATAGTTTTGTTTTGTTAAACAAGGCTGTATCCGCTTGAGCAAAATACATGAAAAACGTGGATGTTGTTTCTGATGTGATTTCTGTTTGAATGCATTCTCGAATTTAATTTATTCCTGTGACTTAAAGCTGAATTGTAAGTGTCTATTGCTCTAATCTTTGTCGCATGATAATTCTCATGAGATGTTAATTGTGGTAACACTTTTTCGGGATTGTTTTAATGATTGGAAATGTCAAAACAGCAGCATTTATTTGAAACTGAAACCCAGTGCAACATTGTAAAAGTCTTTCCTGTAACTTTTGATCATTGGGTTGCAGCCTTGCTGAATGTCGTTGATAGATTTTGTACTTGTACACATAATGCCATTACATGAGTCAAAACATGAAAGTCCCCTTTCATCAGTGGAATGCATGGGGGTACAAATGGTTTTATCCTTTCACATTTATTGAAAATATTTATTTTAAAGATGCCCATGTGTGTGATTACATTAGAATGTCTCTTTCAGTTCCTCAACGTGTTTATTTGTGTATGTATTTCTTAAGTTTAACCTGAGAAATGTAGTCAGCATTTTCTCCATGCAGTGGGTGTGTATTTGTAAAGAGTGTCTCTGGTGTGTTGTCATCATTGTTTTTCTCTTGTCGTTATGCTTCATGTTCCAGCTCTGGAGTGAGGAAGTAGATAAAGTGAGTATCAGGCAAGATCCACAGTCTGTTTTTAGACGTTTCTTTGTTTGCTTTCTTCCTTAGGGAGGCAATAAATGATTGCGTGTTAATTTACCCAATAGATGATTGCGTAATAAGAGCTGTCATTTCATTAAAAAGACTGTCAGCTCTGTTTGAGTTTCTTTCTTCTGTTAAACACAAAGCAAGATATACTGATGAATGTTGGAAAGAACAGCCATTAACTCCCATTGTCATTTTCTTTTGTTTTAATTCTGGATGGCTGTCTTTTTCCCCCAGCATTTTACTGAATATCTTGTTTTGTGCTCAGCAGAAGAAAGAAATTCAGAAAGGTTTAGAACCTATCTTTAGAACAGTTTTATAGGTTTAGATCTATCCCTTTAATGGGGAAAATGTACAATACAGATTCAGTAAATATTCAAATATAGTCACACAATCTGTCTATACAAATTTGTGATCCTGGATCACAACATAAACGTCCTTATTCTTGAAATATTTTCTAAAATCTAAAAATAATCTTTCTGTTGATGGATTAAGATACTTAGTAAGCATTTTTGTGTGTGTAGGTGTCTATGTGTAGCTCAAAACTAGACTAATCATCAAACATATGGGAAGGAATGACTGCACATGAGTAGTATATTTTGTGTATGTGATGACTAGTCTAGTTTTGGGGTTTACTTAGAAGTATTAGATTGTTATTGACAGCCCAAATTTAGCCTTGAATTTGAGCCAATCTGTCTGTTTAAACACACATTTGCTTGGAGGGTATTTGTTTATTTGGAAGGTAAAATGATTTTTTGCACATTAGAAAAATCAATAATTTTGACTCGAATAATGCATTTATTGCCATTCATTCATACATACACTCACCGGCCACTTTATTAGGTACACCTGTACAAATACTCGTTAACACAAATTTAACAGCAACTCAATGCATTTCGGCATGTAGACATGGTCAAGATGATCTGCTGCAGTTCAATCAGAGCATCAAAAATGAGAAAAATGATGGTGATTTAAGTGATCTAGTCTGAGAATTTCTGAAACTGCTGATCTACTGGAATTTTCATGCACAGCCATCTCTAGGGTTTACAGAGAATGGTCAGAAAAAGAGAAGATATCCAGTTAGCGGCAGTTCTGTGGACGCAAATGCCTTGTTTATGCCAGAGGTTAGAGGAGAATGACCAGACTGATTCCAGCTGATAAAAAGGCAACAGTAACTCCAATAACCACTCGTTATAACCGAGGTATTTAGAAGAGCATCTCTGAACGCACAACACATCAAACGTTGAGGTGTACTGGCTACAGCAGCTGAAAACCACACCGGGTCCCTCTCCTGTCAGCTAAAAACAGGAAACTGAGGCTTTTGTTCACACAAACTCATCAAATTTGGACAACAGAAGATTGGGGAAAATGTTGCTGACCATGTTCACCTCTTTATGACATAATGCACCATGTCATAAAGCACAAATCATCTCAGACTGGTTTCTTGAACATGACAATGAGTTCACTGTACTCGATGGCCTCCACTGTCACCTGAACTCAATCCAAAAGAGCACCTTTGGGATGTGGTGGAACGAGAGATTCACATCATGGATGTGCAGCCGACAAATCTACAGCAACTACATGATGCTATCATGTCAATATGGAACAAAATCTCTGAGGAATATTTCCAGTACCTTGTTGAATCTATGCCATGAAGGATTAAGGCAGTAGTGAAGGCGAAAGGGGGTACAACCTGGAACTATTAAGATGTACCTAATAAAGTGGCTGGTGAGTGTACATACCCATGACTTCAGAATGTGGTTCAGGGTCAAAAAGGGGGTACAACCTGGTACTAGTAAGATTTACCTAATAAAGTGGACGGTGAGTGTATTTACCCATAACTTTAGACTGTGGTTCATATGTAGGGTCACATATGAAAATAAAACAGTAGCTATAAAAGAATTTCTGTAAAAATGAAAAAATGGATGTGTTATGACTTGATTCATTTGTAGTCATCTTTGCCTTCTACCTTTACCGAAAGAAGTTTTTGTGACAGCAGTTTCAAAATTCTGCCATTTCTTTGGTGTTAGAACGATTTTATTATAAAAGGGTTTTCAAAAATGAATGAACAACATTGTCTTTTTTTTTTATAAAATATAATGATTACGTTATTTGCCTGAACTTTATCTATTATCTCAAACAGCAGTCAATCTAATGACCAAAACTCATTTACTGTAATTAGTTTTCGTGTTTGTGTTTTTGACAATGCATACTTGAATACTTTTCACTGTGCATGTTTCATGTCTAAAACCACTAACAGTTGTAAATGGTGTTTAATGAATTGGCGAAACAATTGTGCACATGTTGATCCACATGAGTCTTGTGACCGATGTGGGTTGTGGTTAAGGAGTCTGGCCTGTGTTGCTCTCTCAGTCTGCTTCCCCATGGCTTCCTGTCTTCTCTCACTGTCCCTATCAAAAAGATGTCTTTTGTGGTTTTATTCATAACAAGATTATAAAAGGAGGTGCTTTATTACTTTAGGAAGAATGTTTATGTTGACTGAAGTAGACAGACCAATCCAAGATGACTATAAACAAATACTATTTGAGCTATGTGGATAATGTGTGTGGGTGTTTGTGTGCGCCCAGGCAGAGCATGAGTTGCGTGTGGCTCAGACGGAGTTTGACAGACAGGCAGAAGTGACTCGCCTCCTGCTGGAGGGCATCAGCAGCACACATGTGAGTCTTTCTGCACCACAGACCGTTCTGGACATAAAGGGGTTTGGGGCGCACAATTAGTGTTGTAAAACACATGCTTTAAACTTTTCCACACATGCAAGCACAACAAAACTGACAATATATACTAGTAGCTATATCACCTCTATATATAGCATAGGACTCAAACTCAATTCCTAGAGGGCCACAGCTATGCATAGTTTTGCCTCAGCCCTAATCAAACACGGCTAATCCAAATAATCAAGGTGTTCAAAGCTATTCTGAAACACCTCGATTAGTTGAATTAGCTGTCTTAGAATAGGCTTGGAGCAAAACTTTGCAGAGCTGCAGCCCTTCAGGAATTGAGTTTGAGACCTATGATATGGAGGGAAAATTTTGCCAAAATATATTTGTTGACCTATAGTAAAATTCTGACTAAAATACATTTTTAATTTCAGTTTTTGGTGCTTTTATAACCTTCCTGTAGTCTTGCCTCCTGTGTGATCAAAAAAATTAAGAATTTGGCCCTACAACTTCCCTTAGTTTAGTTAAATATTTGCCATTTTAACCTAAAATAATTTAATAAAATAATATATTTAATATATATTTAAAATAAGGGAAACAGTTAATAAATTGTAAAAACGTGTTATTTTTTTAAATTTCATTTTATTTTATTTTTTTGCATGTTATGTGGGTCTCATTTTTCTTTTCTTTTTAGTATTATTGTTATTTTCTTTTTAGCAAATTAATATAAAATATCATACCAGTCCCAGTCATTTAAACATTGGTAATTATTTATTTCTATTTAAACAAAATGAGTTCTCTATTTTGCTCCCTTTAAATTGACTTTCCATTGCAGGTGAACCACCTACGCTGTCTGCATGAGTTTGTGGAGGCTCAGGCTGCTTATTACGCTCAGTGTCACAGGCACATGCAGGACCTTCAGAAAGAACTGAGCAGGTAAGAACTTCACTTGGGGATTTTTACATTAGTGATTTAGAAGTGGAGTTAGCACCAATTTGAAACCTTGCTTTTGAGTGTCATATGCCTCATATTCATCATTTTCTCTGGACACACTTTGTTATGTAGTAGATGTTACAAAACATTTATGAGTAATAATGAGCACCTAATGACTGCTGTGTTTCTAGTAAAAAGCTTTTTCATATCAACTTCTTCATATCAGCTTTGTTTTCTGCTTTTTCTTTTCTTAGTGCAAACGGAGATACGTGAGTAACTTTTACCATCATCTGAAAAAGGGAAGAGTTTACAGACAGTGTTTAAGCAATTTTGTTCATGTGACTGAGAGATGTAAAGGCTTTTGACTTTCATGTCCTGTCTGTCTTATATGTGAGCAACAGCTTATGTTCCCCTTCGTGGGGAACTCCAGCACTATAAGTGGATTTGATGTTCTAAATCCGTGTATGGGAGATTCGGTTCAGAAGCTACTCGTCTGAAAGAGTATTAAACGGGCCAATTAAGAATGAATTGGCAGCGCAAGCCTGCGCAGGTGTGCAGCATATGCAATCAACTGAGTATATAAGCACACCTGGCGCCAGCAGACGCTATCCTTTTCGCTTCAGAGACTTTTCTGATCGAGCTTCATGAGGGTTCCTCCTGCTGTCTACAGCCACTTCGAGCGAACGAGTGTCTCCCGGTCCAGAGCGAGTCCACGCAGCGGCAGACGGTCGAGCTGGGTTTCTCCCTTGCCTGGTGTCCCTTTGGGTCCGGTCCTCCATGAGCGGTGCGTATTGCTGCAAAGCATCCTAAAAGAGCAACACAGTCGTGCAGCACGTCCTTTTCAGGAAGACGCTCCGACTGTGCGTTTCTGGTTGCGGGGTTTCCTGGCTCCGGATGATGGGCACGTTCACTGCATTACATGTTTGGGGGTCCAGCATGTTAATGTGGTGCTCGGGGGCGGTTCATGTCGTCACTGCGATGCCATGACCGTCACGCGGTTGAGATCACGGCTAGCTTTCGTAAGAGAGCGCAGCCACCCTAGTCGCCTCCCGCTCTTCAGCGGGCGCTCGGGCAGATCTGAGGGTTCCAGCGAGAGATAATCCGCCACCTAAGGGCTCGCGGACCTCTCGCTCCTCCAAGCGCTCCATCCAAGCTTCGGGTACTGGGAGTGATCCGTCTAATCAGATGGTAGCTCTCACGTTTGCTGACACCGGAGATCAGATGTCCCCCGCGGCATCGGAGGGTGGGCTTTCATTGTCCGACGATGATCCGGACCCCCTCGCCCCCTTCGGGCAGGTGAGCGCTGTCAAAACGGATACTGAAACGGACGTGTTGGCCGTGCTTTCCCGGGCTGCTTCGGCCGTGGGTTGGAGATGGTTTTTCCCCCAGCTCCGCGGCCGGACTGACTAGAGGGGTGTTCCCTTCTTCCCGGTGACGCACAGTAGGCTCACGCGGTCTTAAAGAGCACTTTTTTCTGCTCGTGCTGCGTGTCCCTCCACCCTCACCACTCTTGGTGGTGGAGCGGCCAGGGAGTATGTGGCAACTCCTCAGGTTGAGTGCGCTATGGCAGTTAGTCCGCGCGGCGCCTCTTCTTGGTGGGGTCCGCCTCGTCTCCCATCCAAAGCCTGTAAGTTTCTGCTCCCCGGAGTCAGAGCTTGCAAAGCTACGGACCAGGCTGCTTCCGCCTTGCAAGCGATAGCCACCTACCAGCGCTACCAAGCGCAGGCGCTGGCCGAGCTGCACAAGGGTGGGTCCAACCCAGGCTTATGAGCTTCGCACCGCAGCCGACTAAGCTCCTCGGACTACTGAGTCCGCTGCGTGTGCTTTGGGGAGGACGATGTCCACACTAGTGATCCAGGAGCGCCACCCCTGACTAGAACTTGGCTGGTATGCGCGAAGTCGACAAAGTCCGCTTTCTTGACTTGTCCATATCCCAAGCTGGTCGGCGACACTGTCTGCAAATTCACCCAGGAATTCGAGGCAGTGAGAGAGCAGTCTGATGGGTGATGTCTTATCGGCGAATCCGTAGCCCGCTCCGCCCGCCGTGCCATCCATACCTGCTCCTCGCCGAAGGTGCCCGCCTACGAGAGCTGCACCGCCCCCGCACACGCCTCTGGCGAAGCGAGCGCGTCAAGCACCTCAGAAGCAGGCAGCTCCCCCTGCCCAGAACGCCGCTAAGTCTGGCAACGGACCGCGAAGCGTCCCTGGGACAGGTAATCTGGAGAAGAGGGAACTTGCTCTTCCCCGCTGGAGGGCGGGGCGCCATTTTCAACGGCACCTTTTACTGCCATGAAATGAAAGGGCACTTTTTCACTTCCCCGGATGTGACAGCCCGAAATCTGCCAGTCTGAGACACTGTGCTCTCTAGCTCGCAGGTTCAGTGCGCTCCGCCAGTGGCTCACAAGCACTGCAAGCCCTGCCAGTCTGGGACGCGCCGCCTCTCAGCTCGCAGGGTCTGCATGCTCCGCCAGCGGCTCACGGGTGCTGGGGGGACGGTCTTCCTTTTCCCAGCCCCCAAGCCCCTTTTCCGGAGTCAGGGTGCGGAGCCAGAGCGAATCGCTCTCCTCCAGCTCTTCTGTGGGACCCTCGCGCTCCCCGGATCAGCACACCCGCTCCGCGCTGCCCTGTTTACGGGAGTGTATTTCACCAGGGTCAATCCCCTGTCCGCCCCTGTCTTGCGAGAGGAGATTGCTGCCCTCCTGGCGAAGGGTGCAATCGAGCCAGTACCTCCAGACGAGATGGAGAGCGGGTTTTACAGCCCGTACTTCATCGTACCCAAAAAGAGCGGTGGGTCACGGCCAATCCTAGATCTGCGCGTTTTGAATCGCTGCCTTCACAAGCTGTCGTTTAGAATGCTTACGCAGAGGCGCATCCTCCGATGCGTTCGTCCTCAGGATTGGTTTGCAGCCATAGACCTGAAGGACGCGTATTTTCATGTCTCCATTCTTCCACGCCACGTCAGTTTCTGCGGTTCACGTTCGAAGGTCGAGCATGGCAGTACAAGGTCCTCCCCTTCGGGCTCTCTCTGTCTCCGCGGGTCTTCACCAAACTCGCGGAGGGTGCCCTAGCGCCTCTGCGGCTTGTGGGCATCCGCGTACTCAATTATCTCGACAACTGGCTGATTTTAGCCCACTCTCGGGAGCAATTGACTGCGCACAGAGACGAGGTGCTCCGGCATCTCCGCCTATTGGGGTTGCAGGTCAACTGGGAAAAGAGCAAACTCGCCCCGGTGCAGAGGATCTCTTTTCTCGGGATGGAGCTGGACTCAGTCACCATGGTAGCGCGCCTCTCCGGAAAGCGCGCTCGCCTGCTGCTGAACTGTCTGAGGGAGCTCGACAGCAAATTAGTGGTCCCACTGAAATATTTTCAGAGGCTCCTGGGGCATATGGCTTCCGCTGCGGCTGTCACGCCGCTCGGGTTGCTCCATATGAGACCACTTCAGCTCTGGCTTCAAGATCAAGTTCGGAGACGCTTATGGCATGCGGGCACACACCGAGTCTCTGTTACTGCGCTGTGTCGCCGCACCCTCAGCCCCTGGAACGACCCCTCGTTCCTGCAGGCCGGTGTGCCTCTGGGACAGGCGTCCAGTCATGTTGTTTCGACAGATGCTTCCAGCACAGGCTGGGGAGCCGTGTGTCGCGGGCATGCAGCTGCGGGCCTGTGGGTAGGTGCCCAGCTGCATTGGCATATCAATCGCCTAGAGCTGTTGGCAGTGTTTCTTGCTCTCCGCCGTTTTTCTCCGGTGCTGGAGCAGCAACACGTGCTGGTCAGGACGGACAGTACGGCGGCGGCGGCGTATATCAACCACATGGGGGGTATGCGCTCTCGCCGCATGTCTCAGCTCGCCCGCCGTCTGCTCCTCTGGAGTCACCCGCGGCTGAAGTCGCTGTGCACCATTCACATCCCAGGTATGCTCAATTGTGCAGCCGATGTGCTCTCACGGCAGAAGATTCACTCTGGAGAATGGAGACTCCACCCCGAGTCTGTCCAGCTGATATGGGCGCAATTCGGGGAGGCCCAGATCGATCTGTTTGCTTCCCCCGAGAACGCTCATTGCCAGTTGTTTTACTCCCTGCAGGGGGCTCTCTCGGCACGGATGCACTGGCCCACAGCTGGCCTCGGGGCATACGCAAGTATGCGTTTCCCCCAGTGAGCCTGATCGCGCAGTTAATGTGCAAGGTCAGGGAGGACGAGGAACAGGTTCTGTTAGTTGCGCCCCTCTGGCCCAACCGGACCTGGATATCAGAGCTCTCCCTCCTCGCGACGGCCCTCCCATGGCAGATCCCTTTGAGAGAGGACCTACTTTCTCAGGGACAAGGCACCGTCTGGCACCCTCGTCCTGATCTCTGGAACCTCCACGTGTGATCCATAGACGCGAGGAAGACTTGGGTAACCTGCCGCCCGCGGTGGTTGATACCATCACTCAGGCTAGAGCCCCCTCTACGAGGCGCGCCTACGCCCTGAAGTGGAGTCTATTCACTGAGCGGTGTGTCTCTCGCAGAGAAGACCCCCGATCCTGCCAGATCAGTGTTGTGCTCTCTTTCCTTCAAGAGAAGCTGGACAGTAGGCTGTCGCCCTCCACTCTCAAGGTTTACGTTGCCGCCATCTCCGCTCACCATGACGCGGTGGCTGGCGGCACCGTGGGAAAGCATAACCTCATCATCCGGTTCCTTAGAGCGCTAGGCGAATTAATCCAACTCGCCCCCCTCTCACGCCCTCTTGGGATCTCGCTCTCGTTCTCACGAGCCTGCGATTTGATCCCTTCGAGCCACTTGATACAGTATCTTTAAGATTTCTGTCCCTGAAGACAGCTCTGCTGGTCGCGTTGGCCTCCATTAAGAGGGTCGGGGACCTGGAGGCATTTTCGGTCAGTGACTCGTGCCTGGAATTCGGGCCGGGATTTTCTCACATTATCCTGAGACCCCGCCCGGGTTATGTGCCCAAAGTTCCTACCACTCCCTTTAGAGATCAGGTAGTAAGCCTGCAAGCGCTGCCCCCGGAGGAGGCAGACCCAGCCCTGTCCTTACTTTGTCCAGTTCGCGCTCTGCGCATTTATGTGGACCGTACTCAGAACTTTAGATCTTCTGAGCAGCTCTTTGTCTGTTATGGCGGACGGCAGCAGGGAAGTGCCGTGTCTAAACAACGTTTATCCCACTGGATTGTGGAGGCCATTTCATGTGCCTATTTGAGCAGAGGTCAGCCGCGCCCCCCGGGAGTGCGTGCGCACTCCACTCGGAGCGTCGCATCCTCTTGGGCGTGTACACGCGGCGCTTCTTTAACAGACATTTGTAGAGCTGCGGGCTGGGCGACACCCAACACATTTGCAAGATTTTATAATCTGCGAGTGGAGCCGGTTTCCTCAAGGGTGTTAGGTACCTTTGGTGATTGAGGAAACAACTCGGTAGGTGTTGTACACGCTTGCGGTGCCTTTTTTCCCTAACACGGAGAGATGTGCACCCTCCTGTCTGTCAGTAAAGTTCCCCATTCGGTGAGCCCTGCAGATTCCTCCGAGGCCCCCAGCACTGACTCAGCGGAGGAGTCACTTGCTGGCCCATTACGTTGTAGGTCGTTATAGGTGCCTGCTATGGCCGATCCCCGCTGGTGATCCCCATATGCTTTTCCGCCACGGTTAAGTTCCCTCCCCTGGGTGGCACCGTGCTTTCCCTATCTGCTAGCCACCTTCTTATGCGCACTACCCCTTTTTAGGGTTAGTCCATATGTAATTCCATTTGTTCCCCTATTGGGTGCGGATGGTCTCCGCAGCGTCCTCCCTACTGGGATGGCACGCTTCCCAACGTACTGTCGTATATTCCTAGAATTATCTAGACGTTAGCGACTCCCAAAAAAATATACCTTTTCCGTAAAACTTCTTTTGAAGTGGGATAAGTTAGGGCCAAGGGCACGTTGGAGGACCGCGCCTCTCATGATTTGGGTGCGTCACGCTTGCCTGACCGCTCTCTCATGGTGGGTGTTGGTAAGGTGCAGTCATTATGGCGCTTTCAATGGGCTCCCATACGTGGATTTAGAACATCAAATCCACTTATAGTGCTGGAGTTCCCCCCGAAGGGGAACGTTCGAGGTTACCAAAGTAACTCTTCGTTCCCCGAGGAGGGGAACGGAAACACTATACTCCGTCGCCATAATGACTGTCCCTTAGCTGTTAAAAGTCTCTTCAGCTTAAAAAGGATAGCGTCTGCTGGCGCCAGGTGTGCTTATATACTCAGTTGATTGCATATGCTGCACACCTGCGCAGGCTTGCGCTGCCAATTCATTCTTAATTGGCCCGTTCAATACTCTTTCAGACGAGTAGCTTCTGAACCGAATCTCCCATACATGGATTTAGAACATCAAATCCACTTATAGTGCTTCCGTTCCCCTCCTCTGGGAACGAAGGGTTACTTTAGTAACCTCGAACGTTCCATCACCATTTGCAATAGACATTTGCCACGTCCGACCCAATTTATCTAAAACGGGTTTGGTTTGTGATTAAAAAAGAGTTTTGTCTCCTACAAACACGCTGGGTATGGAAATGAATCGAGACTGGGCAAATGGCACAAATTTATTAATATGACCAGTGATTTTTTTTTTATTACATTTGATATATATATATATATATATATATATATATATATATATATATATATATATATATATATATATATATATATATATATATATTAGCCCCCCCCCTCTTTTTTTTTCTTATTTAAATAGTCTTGTTTATTTTATTTTGGCTAGAATAAGAGCTGTTTTTAATTTTTGAAACACCATTTGAAGGACAAAATTATTAAGCTATATTTTTTTTGAAAGTCTTCAGTACAAACAATCGTTATACAATAACTTAGTTAATCTTGTTAACCTAGTTAAGCCGTTAAATGTCACTTTAAGCTGTACAGAAGTGTCTTGAAAGATATCTAGTCAAATATTACTTGCTGTCATCATGGCAAAAATAAATAAATCAGTTATTAGAAATAAGTTATTAAAACCTATGTTTATAAATGTGTTAAAAACCTGGCTCTCCGTTAAACAGAAATTGGGGAAAAAAATAAACCGGGGGTTTAATAATTCAGGGGGGCTAATAATTATGACTTTAACTGTATCTGTGTGTGTTTGTGTGTGTGTGTGTGTGTTTGTGTGTGTGTTTGTGTTTGTGTTTGTGTTTGTGTGTGTGTGTGTGTGTGTGTGTGTGTGTGTGTGTGTGTGTGTGTGTGTGTTAATTATTAATTATAATTATATATACGGCCCACGGGCCAAAGTTGGCCAATAGTAACCTTTGATTTGGCCCTCCACACCTTCTGAGAAGAGAGGGAGAATGATGTGAAATTTTGGGGGAATGCCTTTAACAGAGATTGTCATTTCTAATTTAACATAAGTTTTGTTTTTTAACCGATGAGCAAAAAAAAAAAAATAAACAAACAAACTGAAATTTAGTGTTTTAATTAAATAAATCAGGTAAAAAAAAAAAGTCACTTGTTAAATAGAGGACATTATGCAAGCAAATTATACAAAAATGTATTATCATAATTCACATTTAAAGTATTTGAAATGTAATTAAATTATAGTATTAATTGAATTATATAATAAATGATATAATAATAAATTAGAAGATTACATTGACAACAGTCTGGTTTATTTTTCTCTCACCACCTTCAGTAAAGTTTAGTTTTCGGCCCTTCATAAGAAAAAGTTATTTAAAAGTTATCACACACGCAGTTGAAGTCAAAATTATTAGCTTTTTTATTATTCAAAAGATTAAGGATATTTTCACAGCATTTCCTATAATATTTTTTTCTCCTTGAGAAAGTACTTTTTTATTTTGACTAAAATAAAAGCCTTTTATTATTATTAAATTAATTTACTTTTTTTAAGGTTTGTTATTAGCCCCCTAAACAAATTTTTTTTCATTTGCCTACAGAACAAACCATTGCTTGTACAATGACTTGCCTAATTACCCCAATTAACCCATTTAAGCCTTTAAATTAAATCATACTTTAGCTGAATACTATCACCTTGAAAGATATCTAGTCAAATGTTATGTACTGTCATCATGGCAAAGATAAAAGTAATCAGTTATTAAAATGATTGTTTAGTAATTCTCTTCAATGAAATTCTCTTCAATAAACAGAAATTGAGGAAAAATGTGAACAAATTAAAATTTAAAAGAAGGGCTAATAACTCTGACTTCAGCTTTATATATAAATATATGATCAAAATATTAATGCACATGTAAAAATACAAACACAGAGTCTCTGACTTTAACTGTGTGGTTTCAGGTTTCCTAATGCTTTTGCTGTGAACGCCTCCACATCAGGGGTGTCAGCAGGCCCTTCTCCCCTTTCCACTGGCACACAACCTGGGCCTTCATCACCCAGTCGTCCACCAAACCCCCCCAATGCGCTGGAGTCCAACACACTGAAGATTGAAGAGGTCAAGCCTCCTGCCACTGGCACTCGCAAGGCTAAAGTGCTGTATGACTACGATGCTGCAGATACAAGTGAACTTTCTCTTCTCGCAGACGAGGTAAGAGCTGATTAAAAACAGAAGCTTTCTCTTTTCTCTTTCTTTCAGTGACTGAAATAATTTACTAGACAGTAGTAGCTCAAATTTGACATCTTGTTCATATTTTTCTTCTAAAGAAAGGCAAATGTACAGTAAATAGTGAGGATGAGGTTCATACAGTACATTTCAATTGATTTGAGTCAAATTAGAGGGCTGTAAAATTGGCTATGGAAAGATGTCAGCAGAATTAAGTACACTGAGACTGGTGTCTAAGTCTATTGACTTTAGCAATCTTTGCTGCATATATACAGTAGTCAACATTTGAAGTGAATTAAAAACGTTTTCCAAAATTGTCCCAAGACAAAAATGGGTGTTCAATAGATTTAGGTCCACTGATGAAAGGTGGTGATCCATTTCAAATGTTGACTAAAATGTGTGTGTGTGTGTATGTGTATCATTTTTAATGGCCTTATATTATTCATTGAGATAATATGATTGTGTTAAAATGGTTAATTTTATTCAAAAGAAAAATCTGGGCCACTTTTTTTTTTTAACAGTTGATACTTGGTATAGTTAAAGATTGAAGAACAGGAACAAGTCTGAAGGACAAACTAAATTGAAGCTAGAACTTAGAAGAAAAATATTGGAATTAAATAAACAAACAAATAAATAAATAAATTAGAACTGTCTTGTTACGATCAAAATAGCACATGCCTCACTGAACAAGATTTTCCATACCTGTATCTGAAGAAGTGTCTTAATGTAGTTTTAGATTCTGTATTAAAAGCCGTCATGTAATTTCAGAATTTGTAAAGGCAGCATATGTGATTACAATTCTGCACATTTGAGCACTTGTTAGCTTCAAAAGCTGTTCAAATGGGATTTTTTTATTTCCCTGATTTGAACCTGGTCCAAATATAGAATCTTATAATCTGAGAACTGAAAGTAAGTTGATGCGCCTTAGCTTGTCCTTTTTGTCATGTTTTTGGCACTATGCATGGAGTTATTTTGGAAAAAGTAACTGTGGAGGCTTTTTTGTCAAGCATCCATTATAAATACAAGCACAAGTAACAGCTGTATGGAAAGCGATCCTCTTTTTAACCGTTGCTAGAAGGGTCAGACTTAATAATATAGATATGGAGATTCCCGTGAGATTGAAAAACAAAAATAAAAAAAAAAGTTTGTCATGAAACCGAATCTTGAATGAATAATACTTCTTTAGTTAAAGGCATGCAAATTTGGATTTTTAGATTAACCTATTTCACTATTAACTGCGATTTAATTTGTCATGGTTAATTAATCTTAAAAGCTTCTCAACACTGCATTTCTGCATGGAACAAAACTGCTGCAACTAAACAAAGTTATGCCACCTGTGCGCTCTCCAAGCTTGTACAGCGAGGCTAATACTTAAGCACACTGGATTAACTATGGGTGAGGCTATTATCTAAGAGCCATTCACATATTGTGTCTTTTGTGCAAGCAAATTTGTTATTTCCAATGCAGGCGAGTGGCTTGTGTGTGCATATTGGGAGTAACGTGCTCTCACGCTTTCCAGGCGCACCTAGTTGAAAGAATGCTGCGAGCACACTGCGAGTCACGTGATAAGAACTGGACCGATCAGCTTCATACTTTGTATGGAATATACACATTTCTACTCCAAAGAGAGAACAAAAAATAGAAAATAAAATACCAAACAATTTTGTAATGTAGTTGATCAAAAGTGACTTTTAGAAAGAGCTTCAGCAGCCTTTGACTACATTTGTTCTCTTTAAAAAGGAAATACTTAGCTTTTTTCACTTTATTATCATTATATATATATGTGTGTGTATGTATATATATGTATGTATATATATATATATGTGTGTGTGTGTGTGTGTGTGTGTGTGTGTGTGTGTGTGTGTGTGTGTGTGTGTGTGTATATATATATATATATATATATATATATATATATATATATATATATATATATATATATATATATATATATATTGTGCTGTAATAATTTGTTAGCAGCGGTAAAAAACACTTTAAATACAAGGAGTTTTCTTGTAATTGTATGAACTAGTGGTGTTTTGAAATTAATGAATGCATAATAGTTGTAATAACCATAAAACCATCATTATTCCTCCAGACTATAATTGTACAACCAAAATCTATAATCATTGCATCCCTAGACAGGACCATTTCTACTTTCAACATGATGTGTGCCATTTCTCTTTATTTGACCATTGAATGTATAAATCAACAGTTCCACTGTCTCAGAAGTTCTGCAGAATCCAAATTGGAGAACAACCAATTACTGCTTAGTCATATTTGAGGTTATCCTAACAGGATAAGGGGAAGTGTATTTCATGAGTTACAATACCAAAGTGTGTGTGTGCATCATTTAGGGACACTCCATTGTGTTCCATGTCCATGGCCGTATATAAAACTAAGCACCTAGGAGATTATATATATATAGCAAGAAGGTCGTTGGTTCGATCCTCGGCTCAGTTGGTGTTTCTGTTTGGAGTTTGCATGTTCTCCCTACAATCACGCGGGTTTCCTCCCGGTTCCTCCGATTTCCCCCACAGTCCAAAGACATGTGGTACAGGTGAATTGGGTTGGCTAAATTGTCCGTAGTGTATGAGTGTGTGTGTGAATGTGTGTGTGGATGTTTCCCAGAGATGGGTTGTGGCTGGAAGGGCATCCACTGTGTAAAAAATGTGCTGGATAAGTTTATGGTTCATTCCGCTGTGGTGACCCCGGATTAATAAAGGGACTAAGCTGACAAGAAAATGAATGAATGTAAGCTATTGAGAACAACATTTACTTGTGTAAAATCTCAGCTCGTGCTGAGGCATACAGTGCCTCATTTTAAGCCCCATAAAATATGGCATACATTAGTTTTTCTCAATCACTTTGGTACATTTCTCAGATATGAACTGAAATTTGCAAAACAGTAAGTGCATTTCTCAAAACAACACGTACAAATAGCAAAACACCATGGGTTACCTGTAAAGGCCAGTCTCTTGCTCAAAATCCTTATCTCATCTCTCAAAAATGCCTGTGTCAATGAATGTGTCAGTGCCATCAGAGTGACAAATTCTTGTGTCATTGTGACCGGATAAAACAGTAGTCATATTGTAAATATATCTGTGTTCTAGAGAGGAGTTCTGATGTAATCTATGTTTTTTTTGTTTTTTTTTTACTTTTTTTAAAAAAATTTGCTGTTTGTAATTTGTTGACCGATTATATCGTTGTGATGCAGAAAGGAAAAGACTGCAGTAAATAGCAAAGAAAAAAAAATAGAAATGTGAACAAAGGACAATCTGCTTTAAGATGCACCTTCATTAGACAAAGTCAAGAATCACCTGGGGGAAATGTACCAATTGTAGACAGATTTAGAAAAAAAAAAGTCTAATGGAAATGTGTAGAAAAATGCGTTAAGACAAAATATTATGACAACATGTTCAGACATTTGGCATGTAAAGACATGAACAAGATATTAAATGTTGTGAGGGGTGAGACTATTCAACAGAGGCCAATATAATACATTTTGATCTACAGTACATGACATAAGCAATCGACAATGCAGTAAGCATAAGAGGATTGCACATAACCATTTGCATGGATGTACAAAAGTATTTGCAACTTGTTCAAATGAATGAGAAACTGCTTTTTTCTTGTGCACAAGTGAAACAATTATGTGCAGATTAAACGGATAGTTTTGAGAATTTCAATTCTGATCTGAGAAATAAACCAAAGTGACTAAGAAAAAAAACTGGAAATATACATTTGTTCTATATTATTACTTGGCTTTTATCACAATAAAAATGTTCTTTAAATAAGGTTTATTTAATATAAAAATAGTATTGGGATTGGGCCTAAGGGGTAGAGTTGGGATTGGGCCATAATTTAAACAAAAGCCAATGTCAAAGACACTGTAGATAAAGTAAATTCATCTTGAAACCATTAGGAATCAATTAACCGCCTCTATTTTGCCCTCTTGGTGGCTTTCTTGCAGTCTGCATCACTCATCCGTCTCTGACATGCACAACTGTATTCTGGAAAAGTTTTAAAAGAATGTTTACAAATGTTTTCCATCAATGCGCGTCTATTAACTTTTGTTCCTACACGTCTGCTACTACGTTATATGTAGAATATGGAGGAATGTGCTGATGGCGACACACCCAAGGGTCTTTTTCATGTTATTGTTTGTTTCTTTGTAGCTGATTACGGTGTACACGGTGCCCGGCATGGACCCAGACTGGCTTATCGGAGAGCGAGGCAACCAGAAAGGCAAAGTGCCTGTCACATACCTGGAGCTTCTAAGCTAGACGTCCCGTCCTCAAACACGAAATCACACAGAAATATGCATGAACAAATACTCAAGCACTGCTGAACACTCAGTGAAATTATCCCTTTCTTTTTTTTTTTTTTTTCGAGATTCACATCTAGGTCTGTTGTGTTCTGATGTTACTGTGCATAAAACGTTTTGTTCTATGTGTATGTTGTTTCATTTGAGGACCATCCTGCGTAAGCCATTACTTCAAATAAGGAGGTTTTATTTCGTGACTGCTAGATTTCTACCAAGCTTTTCTTACCCTACAAATCGAAGAACACAAAACCGAAAAGCTTTTGCGCTGGAGCTGGACGTGCATTTGTGTGTGTGTGATCATGTGCTGGCAACACTAAACATCTGGGCTTTGCTTGTTTGCGTGTTATCTTGCTCATCTACAATAGCTTTGTATGGAGGTTTTGACAACGGCACATCTGATATGGCAAACTGGTGTTCTGTCATCGGTTGGCAGAATTATGAGGGTATTTGGTGAGGTAATGATGAGCTGTATGCAGTTTTTCTGTGATTTCATGATTTGCTTTACGCTCATTAGTCATTGGTATCTGCTTTGTCTCAAACTTCCCCCTTTGTTCTCTGTGGTCTGTGCTTGTTCCAAATAGTGATGCATATTGAATGAATACAGTTTGAATATATAATAAAGAGAGTTTTACTGGGTCTTGATCGAGATCTTGTCTTTTCAGCATGGGTTGTTGTGTCCAGTAGGTACTTGAAATTGACGAATGAACTGGTGCGATGTCCTTTCAAACTAAATTGGGCCAAAACAAAGTAAAGTGTGTTTTGAATTCAAACCATAACCATCCAACACAAACTTTCTACAAAAAAAAAAAAAAAACTCTCCGGGGTAGCTGAACTATCATAATACGATGCATCGTTTGGGAAAAGAACGATGTAGTGATAAGTGTTTCCCCAAAACCGTAGTTTCTCTGTCGCAGATCCATCATTTGAACCATGCTAGTTATAACGTAAAACCTCCATAATGACGCTCTAAACAGGGCAGAGTAACAACTTCTTTAGAGAAAATGACCAACATTTTTTGTATTAAATTATATTGTTTACACACCCACTTAATAAAATGCAATTTTAGTTTTGGTAAAAACATGCACTCGTTTTCTATATTAACTGAAATATATGTAAAGGGCACATATAGGGCCAATGTTTCCTTTACAGATGTAATTGAGAATATTCCCTATTCTGTGCTAAAACGCAAAACTACTTCGCCAACACTGTAATCTCCTATATCAATTATGTAAATTCTTTATGGATGTAATTTACAGTAGGCTATTTATTATTATTATTATGGTTATTATTATTTTGTTATTATTAGTTAGGATATTGTTTATAATTTTTTTATTGTTTGAAAAGTCTAATTTTATAACTGACACATTCAAACCACTGCAGAAATGTTCTAACCACTAGGCCCATGTCATATACAGTAGGTACAGATACATTTCTTAAATAAATAACTTACTATAAATGAAAACATTAACGTATGCTATAAATATATTTGTTTTCAAAAGCTTTGGAGACATAACGTAAATTCTGCTTTTAAATAAGTCACCTAAGAGCCACGGTTGTGTTCAAAATGTCATAATGTTTTCAAAGTGCACTCCGAAGGGAGCGCAGTTGTCAATATGAGGATCGCTAAAACTGAGCTGTAAAAATACTTTGAAAGCAAATTACATAAAAGACAGATTTTTTTTTTTTTTTTTTTAATCATTCCGAGTTTAAATGTTGGAACGTTCTAAACGAATGCTTAACTACAGCTCTAGAGGTGTAGTTACAAGCGTGCAAATTTGCGAAGCAGTTTGCATATATTTGTTGGAACGATGGATTGAGAAACACTAAATAAACGAGTTTGTAACGATGGAATATGCGATCTTAGTTGACTAATGATGGTTTTCAGAAATGCACCCCTGGTAAACATTTTCCACTTCTGGGTCTGAATCTCCATGTTTTTATTACCGTGACGGTTGGATTTAGGGTTGGGGTAGTGGTCGACGTTAATGAAATTTAATTAAAGGGAAATTTATTAAATCATTTTCGTTAACTTCCAGCCGCAGCATTATGTGATGTATGACTGATTAACCATGTGGATGGACGATAACAGTTTTTTTGAGCCTACCAGTAGGTGCAGAGGACCCCTACTGGCTCATATATATCAGCTGATAACGCCCATTCAATCAAATGAATAGTTTGAACAAAATAAGAAAGATCAAACAAAATGCATGTTATTTTTTTATTTAGTAGTGTCTCGAGTAAGAAATTTTACATAAAATATGTTTACTTATAGCTAGGCCCACACAGAATCTGCGTGTGCAGAGTTTTGCAGATTTCCGCAGATTTGGCTCATGTATTTATTTATGTAGATGCGTGTAAATTTATATTTATTCAGTTTTTAAATTAATTTCAGTAATATTATTCACAAATATGAAAATGTTCATTTGGTTTATT
Source organism: Danio rerio (assembly GCF_052040795.2). Taxonomy (NCBI): domain Eukaryota; kingdom Metazoa; phylum Chordata; class Actinopteri; order Cypriniformes; family Danionidae; genus Danio; species Danio rerio. The sequence continues at coordinate 32,646,987 of NC_141025.1, read as the reverse complement.
GACAATACAGTTTGCAAAGTAATATTTTCTGTCTTTTATTCCTTTATTCAATTTATTATATAGGAGACTTTGCTTTGTTTACCAAAAAGGGGATCTAGATGGATTTGTATTGCAAACATTAAATACAAGTTTAAAAGGTGTTACCTTTATTTCATATGTTTAGTTATGATACTCTCAAAATAATTCCACATAAATCAGAATTTATTTATTTTTTTTAATTCTGCGCAGAAATAGCAAAACATGTCTGCAGATTCTGTCTGGCCCTACTTATCGCTCATTACACAAAAGTCTAGCTAAAATTATTAAAATAACCGCTTGCAGGAGTTTACATACCGTTTTTAAAACTGTGTGAGTGCTTTTTCTGTATTGTGATGGTTTTTCACGAGTCTCTTGTTTGTTCTAAACAATTAAACTGACTGCTGTTCTTCAGAAAAATCCTCCATCTCCTGCTGATTTTTCTGTCTTCCAGCATCTTCTGCAGATTTGAATCCTTTCCAGCAGTGGCTGTATGATTGTGAGATTCACACGGAGGGTGATTTGAGAGACTCATACAAAAAAAAAAAAAAAAAAAAAAGCTCAAACGCTCATTGATGCTCCAAAAGAAAACACAAGGTGTTAGGAGCTGGGAGGTGAAAACTTTTAAACAGGACGAAGATATCCATTTTGTTCTCATTTTGTTAAAATTTTTTTTTTTTCTTCATTAAGCACTGCCCATTGAAAAAGACAGAAAATACTTAGATTCATTCCAGAACACAAATTATGTGCAATTTACCTTGATCTTCAGATTCTAAATGTTTTCAACTCCCAGCTCTTAATGCCTCCTCCTCAACACAGTTCTGCTTAGTGCTACATCCTCTGATTTGATTCATGTTTTGTTTTGGGGTTTTGGGCAGTTCTGTCCAAACAGCTTCCGAAACATGATTTTCATTCTGAGTGCCCTTTAATAGAAACGCTATAGCACATTTGGCAGCTACACATTCAGTCCACGGCTGTTCAATCTTTACCTAGAGGTATGCCTTCCAAGTTAATCTCCAGCCATCATTACAGTTTAATTCCCCACTATCAGGCATTGTGCAGTACTGAAGCCACATACCTTTTGTTGACACAGTGTGCATTACCAACATGACTCACTGTGACTGTGCACGACTCATCATGACTTCATCCCCTCCAAAACTCACTCAGACCAACACAACAGTTCATATGTGATCAAAATAAGCTTCATTCACAAAACCAGTGGCAATACTCATTCAGAAATACACTTTATCCATAACAAACTGACCTAAATTAAACACTAACAGCGTTACAGAAATATACTTTTATTTTTTTTTTTTTACTTTGAATGAATTTTCATGAACATCGGTATGCAATTTTATATTTACCTTTTCACTGTCTTGGATGTGCTAAATAATGGGTGATAAGAATTTTAAAAATGCTGCAATTTGTAGCAAATGGTAAACACTTTCAATTCTACCAAACATTTGCTAAACTGCAATTTAGAGACATAAGCTTTACATAAATGTATTGTACTTGCGTAAATGACATACTTTTTGTCCGCCACACACTCCCGCTCTCAGTATGTTTATCGCATTAAATCTTCTTTCTCTACTGTATTATTAATATTGTAATATTTAATCTATATTTCCTATCATAATTAGTTCCAAGCTATTTCTTTTTTACAAAAAAATAATTCTACCAGTACTAAAGCAGGAATCCTATAAGAAGGCCTTTAGCTGAATTTACGATCAGTTTGTAATGATTGTCATTTTGTGGAGTTTCCACATTTCAAAATAAATATGAATAAAAAAAATGAATAAAAATATTTTGAAAATGTTTTGAAATGAGTTTGTTAGCGTTTGCTGCTGAATGTGAAGTGTTTGGAAATTTTGAACAGTATTTCTATTGCATGCATTTTGCGTGAAAGCAATGAAAAATGAATCTGTTTCTCAGCACAGACTCCTGTTCGGCTGATTGTGTGAAAAAAGTTTTTGAACTTGCTTAAGTTGCTTAAGTACTGCTGCATAATGCTTGAAGAAAACGCGAAACAGACCCCCTAAATGCCACTCCCATCTACACTCTCAGAAAAAACCCATGTCACTGGGGCAGTACCTTTTTATGGAACAGAACTGTACTTTAAGACAAAGAAACAAATTTGTACCATTGCAGTTTGTACTTTTAAAGACATGATTTGTGCCATTTGATATTAATAATAAAACTATCAATAAATGCTTACCAAATGTTTATTAAAATGCTTTACATATTTAGTTTACAATACCTGTAGTTTTCTTTTACCAGTTGTGTCCAGTAATCTTTATATTCATAGATATTGGAATCAAGGAGTTGTTCAACACTTTGGTACCTGGTACCTCAATTGTGCCATAAAAGGTGCAGAAGAGCATCATAAGAGGTCTTTTCGGTTCCATATAAAGAACAACTTTTACAAAGGTACAAAACTGTTCCTTAAGAGGCACTATTTGTTCCACTGTGTACCTTTTTTTCTGAGAGTGTAGTTCATGGCACCAGTATAACCTCTCTAATTCTACTGGTCAGTGTGTAAGGTGATTATGATTAGAGGGACTAACTAAAAAAAATTGTGCATAGGGCCTAAAATTGCTGGCTACACCTCTCCCTTTTAGTATGTTTCCGGTTGTAATCCTGTAACTAATGATGACTCGGTGCACCCTCTAAATTGATAACAGGTAAAAAGTAGATTTTTTTTGTCACTTTTTAAGAGGATTCATAGATAATCGTGACCTCCAGAATAATGTTATGCACTTTTTGATTAGTACCCAAGTGCACAGTCTTAAAGATTTCATATTCATGTTTATTTATTTGATGCGTTTATTTATTTGTGTAAAAGACTTTATTGTATGAAAAGATGGTTTTATAAGATGTTCAGGCCTATGATTAATTTAAAAAATTGTTTGAGAAAGTTTTTAAACAAACTACAAGTTATTAGCAAATTCGAAATATAAAAATGCATGATAATCAAATGGGAAATAAAACGGCATAAACTTTGCTGTACAAATGAACCCGTTCATGTCACCCTTTCATGATAAGTTTTAAGTATTGAAGCTCAGGTGGCAGAATGAAATTTTAAAGGCAACTTCAGAATGTTTCCTTATTATTTCTATGACTTCTCATGTGACACATGGCAGCCACAATACTGATGCATTCTTAAAGCTGCTAGTTATTCCAAAACTACTGCCAGTTTAAGACAAATATATGCTCATTCAAGAAACTGATCCACATTTCTCATAACTTATGTACATACACAGCTGAATGTGTATCTGTGAAATCTCACTAAAACTGACCATTAATTATGAGTGTATTTGACAGTTTAAGCTTATTGAACAATCAAGAAATTTGTGGATAAAAATAAAAATACAGCATTTAAAGTAATAAAAATGCAAAATTTAATCTCTAAAAACATTTAATTACAGATTTCATTTTACCATTAATTTATTTTTCATTTAACTCAGTCCCTCATTTAATCCCACCTTTTTCATCAAAATACATCACTTTAAAGGTGTTGCAATGCACAAAACCTGTGGAAGAAAATGTTTTGTTACATTATTTGTGAAATTTAATGTGAATGAAATGAATCTTTCTTAAGTAAAATTAACCCAGTTTGTATTCATGAGTAAGAGGACAGAAGGCAGAGCTCAGACAGAGGGGGAAAACATTAGAAGGAGAACGAAAGTACGTAAGTTTATAATCATTCTTATCTTTTATCATTTTATTGTCCATCTGACTAACAAACAAATGTGAGAGATTCAAGCTGATGTGATTTTTCTTGGACTGGAGGCTGTTAACATGTCCTAAATTAACCCCTTGGACAGAGGGAGAGAGAGAGGGTAGGAACAGAAACATAAATGTACATAGTTTATGGTATCGACAGCCACAGATTATAAGTGTTCAAACAACACTACAGTGTGTTAAGTTAAAAATAGCCTTCATACTCATAAACTATCCAAAAATAAACTACTCAATCACAATTTTCCACTTGCCATCTGATGTAACGGAAGACCGTCTTGTGATCCCTTTAAATATTTGTACAGGGGGGGTAAGCTTCCTTTAAATTAGTTTCATTACCTTACAAATTCAATTGGCGGATGTTATGATAAGCTTCCTCCGTTCCTTTTGTTGACTGTTTCCCTGCACTTCACTAAAGCATCTCCTTGTTTCCATAATTAATTAGCCCATATTCAGCGACAAGAAAAAAAATCTGTTTAAATGCGCCATAGAATACATTTATACATTGTTTAAATTGTTCTCGGATATCTACATAGCACGCTGGCCGAGAGAGCTTAATGAATTTAAGAAAACACATACAATTACAAAAAACACAGGCAAATTAAGAAACTATCTTCATCAGTTCGACACAAATGTTGCAAATTCTCACAACACAAACAACTAAAGAAACATGCTGCATTTATTAAGTGCGCTGCATACTATTAAATCAACGTTTTACATTTAATCACCAGTTTATTCAGTCTAGTAATTTACAAAAAACAAGCGAATCATCTAATCAGGATATTAAAATAAAAAAACTCACCTTTAAAAGACCACCAACAACTTCACTGAGCAACAGTCACGACATATTAACACATTCATATCTCAGAGGGGTCCATCATGTTTTTGGGACCCCTTTAAACATTTCTGTTGTGTTGCATGTATATTTGCAAGTGTTGTGACAAAATGCAGCACGTTTCTTCAGTTGTTTGTGTTGTGACAAAATACTTTTTTGTCTTTCCCATGGTGACAGTAAATGCATAATATTTTACCAGTTATTTTGCAAGATAGTAATCAGATTAAAATGTAAATTAAAGACTTAAGTAGGTTATGTTGGTGTCACGGTGGCGCAGTGGGTAGAGCAGTCACCTCACAGCCAGAAGAATGCTGGTTTGAGCCTCGGGGGGTCAGTTGGCATTTCTGTGTGGAGTTTGCCTGTTCTCCCGGTGTTCGCTTGGGTTTTCTCCGGGTGCTCCGGTTTCCCCCACAAGTCCAAAGACATGTGGTACAGGTAAATTGGGTAAGCTAAATTGTTTGTAGTGTGTGTGTGTGAGTGTGAATGAGTGTACCTGAAATGTGCCTTGATGTACTTGAATGTAAACAATGTGTTATCCTACAATACAAAGTTACTTGTCAAAAAATTAATTAGCTTGTTTATGAAGACTGCAGAGTGATGCATGAGAAAAAAATTACTTTGAATAATTGTTTAAGTCATTTGTGATGTATGTTAAAGTGTGACACCTAAAAGTAGTGGGCCCCACACGACCCCCCATGTCACTTTAGTCTGAAACGACCACTGATGATATGACATGATGCATAAATACATATTAAACAATCATATTCAGCAAGTGATAATTTTAGTAATCTCATTAGGAAATGTTGGGGCCAATCAAATGCTGCTGGGGCATGCATATTAACGATCCACTGTGGAATGTCACAGTTTGTTTTGTTTCGATTGGTGAGTTTTTCACTGGTATTTTACACAGGATTTACTATACATAATAACGAGGAAACGATGGGGTTTGAGGCGGTTTGTATGATAATTGTAAGTTGTGTTTGTATGTCATTTATTACTCAGCTATAGGTAGATCCTAATCCAGCAAAATTTGGGGATTTTGGATTGACTACCCACAAAATAAGAAGTGCTGTCATAGCCCATTTTATATACACAATGTAAAAGACTTACACAAATTTCTGGAGCTCTTCAACTGTTATTGTTATCTTTCAGGTAAACTTGTTTACTTATACAGTATTTTTTTAAAATATACTTTCATGTTATGTAATGCAGTTTCATGAATCTGCGAAAGCTTTGGGATGAAGGGCATAATTCATAATATTAAATCTTGCATGAGTTGAACAGATTTGTTTGTAAAGCCTTTTTAGGCCTTTATTTATCCACACTTTCCCGTCTCCACTTTATTTAGACTTCAGAGACTTCAAACCTCAAAAGTTAGCTTACATTAATATATCTAGCCTGCCCAGTCAATAGTCATATTTCTACTATAAGGGTAAAAGTTAGCAAGCTCTTACATGTTAGGGCTGTGTTTTTGGACCATGGCCTTTGGCCAAAAAAATACCTTGGTCCAAATCAGATGAGCCAGGGTTTGTGAAGTATTCATGAACAAAGGTAGTTCACTTGGGGCCGGATATGGTCGGTATTGATATATTGTAAAAAATAATTTTTCATTTTACAATTTTAAAGTTATTTTACAGATAATTGTCTGTATTTTTTTTTTACAGAAATTTCTTTTTTTTTATTATACAGTGAAATACCTGTTGTCTGACAGATATTTTTATAATAAAAAAATTCTTATTTTAAATTTACAGTTACTGCTTGTATTTTGGTATTACGTTATTTTCTGTTTTTAAAAGGAAATTCTCTGTATTTTCAGAGTAACACATAATTTTACAATATTAGCCCCCTTCAAATTTTTTCTTCTTTTTAAAATAACAGAGCAAGGAAATTTTCACAGTATATCTGATAATATTTTTTCTTCTGGAAAAAAATCTTGTTTGTTTTATTTCGGCAAGAATAAAAGCAGTTTTTAATTTTTTAAACACCATTTAAAGGACAAAATTATTAGTCCCTTTAAGCTATACTTTTTCTCTATAGTCTACAGAACAAACCATCATTATACAATAACTTGCCTAATTACCCTAACCTGCCTAGTTAACCTAATTGACCTAATTAAGCCTTTAAATGTCACTTTAAACAGCATAGAAGTGTCTTGAAAAATATCTAGTCAAATATTATTTACTGTCATCACGGTAAAGATACCAATAATAAATAATAAATCAGTTATTAGAAAAGAGTTATTAAAACTATTCTGTTTAGAAATGTGCTGAAAAAAAATCTTCTCTCCATTAAACAGAATATGGGGAAAAAATAAACAAGCTGTCTAATAATTCAGGGGGGCTAATAATTCTGAATTCAACTGTATATATATACATACATACATACATACATACATATATATATATATATATATATATATATATATATATATATATATGCTACCAGAGCACCTTTTCCACAAAATGACATTTCAACAAAAAAACATTATTTTGTAGAAAACACACTGATTAAAATTAGAGAACAACAATGACTGTAGCATGGAAAAAGATTACAACAAAATTATCTGAAGGCTACAACAGTCAGCAATTAGTATAAAGTGTACAGGTCTCTGCTCTGAATGACTTCAGCACAGCTGCGGCCACAGAACAGCACTAGCCTCTCACACTGCTCTGGTGTGATTTTGGTCCTCTCTTCTTCCAGTCTCCTCCACAGTTTGGTGACTGTTGTGGGTTTCTTGGCCATAACTGTGTCGCCAAGGATTTTCCAGAGGTTCTCTATTGGGTTGAGATCAGGACTCTGGGCAAGCCATGTCATTATTTCAATGTTTTTAGTTTCAAGGAACTGCTTTACCCGTTTTGCTGTGTGACATAGCGTTGACCTGCATGAACACTGTTGGCTAATTGGGTGATGAACGCAGGGAAGGAACTATAAGTTGTTGAAGACGGTTGTGAAAAACATTTGCATTCACTCTGCCATGTAGCTGTATAAGAGGCGCAACTCCTGCTGCAGAAAACATACCCCACACCATGACACTTCCTCCACTTTTCACTGACTTCTTTACACACTTTGGGTTCAGTCTTTCTCCAGTTTTTTTCCAAACATAATGTTTCCTATCAGACCCAAATAAATTAAACTTGCTTTCATCATTGAAGTGAACTTTGGACCAATTCTCCTCTGTCCACACAACATGCTTCTCAGCAAAGCTTAGTCTAGCCTTTTGATTCTTTCTTTTAATAATAGGTTTGGTCACTGAGTGGGCTTCCAGTTCAAATGTTTTTAAACGTTGAAACACTGTATGACGATACATATCTGTACCCTGTTCAGCACTGAACTGGTGAGCTATTCCAGCTGCAGTGTGGAAATGATTGCCCATTGAAGTCCTCCACAGCATCCTGTCCTTTCTATTATTTGTCTTCCGTGAATGACCAACCTTCTTGTGGGACTTGAATGAGTTTCTGATGTTGCAAAGATTCAATATTCTTGAAATCACAGATTTGGAATGATCAACTGGTCTTGCTATGGCTGATAGGGTCATCCCTTTGGCCTTTATCTGGACAGCCTGCTGCTGGAGGATCTAGCGGCTGCGGATCACTGGAGAACACGCATGCTATGTTAACAAACTACAACTCCTAGCATGTACCTCGCACACACAGGTTCCTGATTCTTATCAAAGAGCATAGAATCATTAATTCATTGATCAAGTGATTTTAAGCTCTTTGTTCTTACTGTTTAATTTTGACTGATTTCAAAGACTATAAACTGAGCACACACAGACACGTCGTTGCTGAGCTTTGCTAAACTGTTTAGTGAGCATCATGATGCAGTTTCCTTTGCCTTGCTGTGTTTGACCCTTAGCTTTGTTTCTTCGCCGCCTTTATGCTTGGCATTATCTGTTTGCACCTGTTTGTTCTTGTTTCAACCTTTGATTGCAAGATGATTCTTTTAATAAACTGCTATTCCTCAGCTTTGATTTTCAGGCGTACTCACACAACACTAACCTTGTTTTTGTTGTTAAATGATGACCAAATGTGTTATTTGTATTTTTCAGGCAAATTGTTTTAGAGTTTTACCTACATATCCTCAAAATATTTGTTAAACTATATTATACTTTATAGTTATATTTATTGTTTTATTACAACAGCAGTTATTTGTACCTGAGCTTTTTAAATAATTCTTTAAAAGATTTTTAAGTTTCCGTTTTAAAGGTATGTTAAAGTAAAAAAAAATGTATGTAATATTTAGAGATTAAATGAAGTATACTGTATAATCACATTAATTAATCTGTATAATTACAGTTATAATCTTTATAATCACATTCATTAATCTGTATACAGACAGTAATAAATAATATATTTACAGTAATAATTTGTAAAATGACAGTAATAATCTGTAGACTTTCAGTAATAATTAGTAAAAAGCAGTATTTACCTGTTTCATTACAGTTAAAATCTGTAAAATGACAGTAATAACTTGTAATTATGGTGCAAGAAATTACTTTAAAATTATTTTTTTTTTTACAGATTATCTACATTTTTATGCTTGTTTTCTGCCGCCACTGCTGCCAGAAAATTAAATTTTTTTCAAAGTTTTTTTTCCCCAGTGTAAATACAGCATTTATGCCCAAACATCTTTCAGTCAGCAGAACACTCAAACTTCTTCAGATCGCAGGGCGTTTGAAAAAAAAAACAACATTGCTCAATTTTAAAGAAATGTGATATAAACATGAGAATTTAAAAAGTTGAACTTTTTGTGTGGTAATTGAGGTCTGTTTGACATAGAAATGCACTGGCTCCAGATCACATATTAGATCAGTTTCAAAGGATTGATGTCAATACCTTTTCAAGTTCCTTGCTGATGGTACATTTTGATCTACACAAACCCATCTGAAATGCCAGATGTGATCATGTTAATGAAACTGCAGAGAAACCATCAGTTGGCATTTAACCATTTAATTTAGTGGGATTCCTTAATCCCTCCTTATTCTAGCTTGAATTGTTGAATGTTTGAAACTATAAATATGAAGTAAATATGAAGCCAAAGGAAAGTCTGGATAATGGAAGAAAAACTCCAACAGGAAACAGGGAGGTCCAATAAATAATTCTGAGATAAAGATAAATGGCAAAAAATCCAGCAGGAACGAAAAGGATTTCAGGAATGTTAAACAATAGTTAATCTTATTGATAATAATGGGTAAAAAACAAGTGTTGAAAAATGGTTTCGGCAAAACATTAAGCACTGTTCATTAGCCAGCAGGCAGTCATAACTTTTTTACTAATCTTCTACTGTTAAAGATTGATTTTTCCTCTCTGTTCCCACCAGCATATCTCCATACCAACCAGAGGAAACAATGTGCAAGACTGTGTGAATCTGCTTGTTGAGTTACTTTCTGGTCCAAACATTATTAAACTTCACGAGGAGGTGCAACATCATTCACTTGTTCACATTGGTAAATACACTGACTAACATTAACTCAACACAAGAACCTTAAAGTGTTACCAACATTTGACTGGTCAATCGTTAAAGATTGAAATCATTTCATCAGTTTACAGCTCGTCAGAATGCACATTACAGGAAAAGACAAAAGTTTATTCACTGTCACTTACTGTAGAAGAGGCATAAGTTCTGTTTAACTGCATGTTTTGGTAGTTTAACATGTATGTTGGGAAATTGACCGCACATTTTCGGCAACAGACACATGTAAACTGCTGAACCATCTGTAAGATTTAAATGCATGTTTATGCAACGGGTCATATCACCACCCACTTAGAATGTTCTTGCTCGATAATGGGCAACATCAGTGGTTATCAGCTGATAGATATGGGCCAGTAGAGGCCTACTGGTAGGCTCAGAAGGCTGTTATCAGCCATCCACATCCAGATCTGTTTTTACATTACTGTGACGGGTTGGGTTTAGGGTTGGGGTAGATGTTAAAAAATTACAATTATTGGGAAATTTAATAAATAATATAAATAATTCTCTGTAACTTCTGGCCACAGCCGTATGTGATCCATAGCTAATTTACCATATGGATGGATGATAACAGCCTTCTGAGCCTACCATTGTTGACAGCATTCAATCGAGTGATAACATTCGAATGGGCTAATATCACTTTGTAACTCTTCAGCTCTTCTATCTGCCTAAATGCTAGAATAATCTATTTCAAATGAAATTATATATTTAAATATTTAAAACTTGTACTTTAAAAAATAAAAATCATTAAATGGCTTAGCTCCAAATTAACTTTCTGCCCTTTTGACTGAGAATCATTCAACCAGATCACTTCGCTCATCAAATCAGAGATTTTCTGATTCCTGCATCTAGGCTGAATTGTCGGGCGATCAAGCTTTCTCTGTAGCTGCTCCTAAAGGGGGAACAATTGACCCCTTTCCATTAGATTGGCATTTCTGTTTGTTTTTAAATCCAAGTTAAATCCAACTTTCCTGTTTGACAAAGCTTTTAACACATGAACTGGGATTTATCCCATATTTTACTGGCTTTCGAGCAGGTAAAAGTTAATATTTTTTCTTTTATACTTTGTATTTTGTCTATGACTTTTACTGTTTCAGGTTTTTAGTTTTTGTGAAACACATTGGTCAACTTGAGCTGTTTAATTGTGCTATAATTTTATATACATTTTATATAAACTGTCTTCGTCATTATGAACGCTTTTTTTCTTCTTCTACACTGAAAAAAAGGTTTCTGCAAAACTGTTGCAAACTATTTATTTGTGTTGAATTCAAACAAATTAAATTTAGCAATGTTCAACTTAATTTGTTTGTTTAAATTCAGCCCAAATAAATTAATTTAAAAACGTTACATAAAAAATTTTAGTAAATCCAAGGAGTCATCTTTGAATCTTTATTTTCAGTGTATGCTAAGCTGTTTTGACACAATCTCCATTGTAAAATGCCTTCCAGAAATAAATATGAATTGAATGTAGGCTGCATTCTTAATGGTATTAGTACACTGTAAAACCTTATTGCTAACTGAAATGTTGGCCAAAGCTTGTGAGGACACCATTTTTTTATTCTTTTATTTACACTTTGCATTATGAGATTCATTCATTCATTAATTCATCGTTTTCTTTTTGGCTTAGTCCCTTTATTAACCTGGGGTCACCACAGCGGAATAAACCGCCAACTTATCCAGCAAATGTTTTACGCAGCTGATGCCCTTCCAGCTGCAACCCATCTCTGGGAAACATCCATACACAACGGACAATTTAGCCTACCCAATTCACCTTTACCGCATGTCTTTGGACTGTGGGGTAACCGGAGGACCCTGAGGAATCCCATGCGAACGCAGGGAGAACATGAGAAACACCAACTGACCCAGCCAAGGCTCAAACCAGCGACCTTCTTGCTGTGAGGCCACAGCACTACCTACTGCGCCAGTCACTTTTAACAGTTTATTTATGTGAAAACCATTAAGGTACACCTACAATAAAAGAAGATAAAAATAAAATATATGTGCAAAAAATTTTTTATTTGAATTTCAACCTGAAAGGACATTTGTGAGTTGATTAAAATGATGTTACATTCTGAAATATGGAAATACATTGTAAAGGTAAAATGAACAGATCTGATTTTTGAAATCAATTGACAACAAACATCTCTCAATGAAAAAGTACATAAATGCATATTCAAACAGTTTTAATGTAAAACATGCACATCGTTTCAACGGCAGTACCAACATTTTGGTCCAATTTGGCTAGCAGAGCAAAAAAGATAGTTTATATAAAAACAAAACAGATTATTATCATGTTATTTAATAACAATTTCAGAATTATGGATGAGAGTAAACCTCTCAATGAATTTGCTCATTTATTTAAGCATCTAAATAGTGGGTGATTAATATGCGATTTCTAAAAAATGTGCATCTTTATCATCTGGCAGTTAGAGGTAAGTGACATCTAAATACGTGGTTTCAGACCAGCTGACAAATTTGAAATTATCCTTTTTAATTCTCACCCTGAGACTGGAGTTGTCTTCTAGCATGATCGGTCGACTCAAAGTCATCGACTGCAGCCAATATTCGTTACAAAGCATCGACTCACTACCCTTTAAAATCACTATCTCCCCTTCATAGTTGCTGTGCTCCTGTGTCACGTTGACCTCTAAAGTTATTTTGTCAGTATTATCTTGACACTGACCATAGGCTATACGATAAGACATCTTCAGATTGATCAAGTAGAGGCCTTTTTTGGAAATGTGAAGCTCTGTAGCATTTTTCAGGTTGAAATTGTCCAAGTAAGGGCTCTTATTCCTCCAGTACCACTCCACGAGCTGCTTTTCTGGACTAGACTTGCTTTTAGCTGATTTGAAAGAAAAAACAAAAACAACAAGTGAACGTAAGACTCACAAAACACAAATCTATACTGCTTATTTGCTAAAAAAAATGCTTAGTTATTTACACATAACTTTAATGGCAGGTGTTCACCAGGGGTTGAATTGCACCAGGATGCATAATACACTGGAAATGATCTGACGTCAAACATATGCTGATATTCTTGTTCTTACTAATTAAAGCAATGATTTAAACATAGTCTTTGTAAAACATGTCTGAGCTTCAAGAAACCTTAAATAGTTTTAAAGAGCAGACTGGTTTGCACTAGTTACTATTGCGCCACTACATAGCTAGAAACGCGTAGGCTGCGTGTTTGTTGCCAGAGGTAAGATTTGAGAAGCAAACGGAATGTCTTCCAGTCGCACTACCATGATGGCCCCCCTAAATGGCTTATCTTAAATAGTAAAATAAAATTTATTGGTTTGTTTGTGTTTATTGATATTTGTCAAAGACACACCAAATTAAGGCCGCTAAAGATACAAACTAAACACACACGGATGTCCAGGTTTTACTCATTTACACATGAGTGCTCTGGAAAAACTTAAGTTTTTTTTTTTTTTAAACATTTAGAAAGATAATTTCCTTGAAAATAAATTTATCAAATAATGTTTAAGGTTTAACTTATTTTAGGGTAATTGGTAAAAATGTTACATTTTTACAAAGAACTGAATTAGTTATAACATGTTAAAATGAGCCTTTTCTTTATATTAATTTAGTTAAAACCTTAGAGACAGAGCATTAGATATAAATTCACATGAAACATACAGTACTGCCAGCAGACATATTAAACATGTGGCCTAATAAACATATAATGCACACTTAGAGTGTTCACCAACCATTTGCTTTCATTTTAATAATGATTACTACATGACCATATATAGACTTAACTTAGTTACTTAACAATTAGCTCAAATAGATTTAACTGCATGGCTTCATATCTTCAATTACAAAGATAAAGCTGACACAAAAATAAAACATAATAACAGCTTATATTTCATACTGAAATATGATGTACATGTATTCGTTCATTTTCTTTTCAGCTTAGTCCCTTTATTAATCTGGGGTCGCCACAGCGGAATGAACCGCCAACTAATCCAGCATATGTTTTACACAGCGGATGCCCTTCCAGCTGAAACCTATCTATGGGAAACAAATAGGATGTAATCTTAGCTTTGATTTAAGATTGCTAGAAACACATTGACTTTCTCTATATTTAGCTCTGCTTAAATACTAACATTTTGGCATTTTTATTCAACATTAGTTCAAATCCAATGAATAATTCACATTGCTGCACGATCTTCAGAACAATAATTAAGTTGTAACTACAAACAATGTACTTTAAACATTAAAGAAATATACATATACAATATTGCTAACATGCACATTATTCATATTCTTAAATACTATTTTAACTGTACAATCCTTTTCTGTCAATGAGCAATTAGGCTGACAAAACAAAACCATTCAAGTTTTTTTGTGTCGAGTAATGATGTGCATCTCTGCCATTTTTCTGTGGATGTTTGAGCTTTCACTACTCACTGTTTTCCTGAAATCACAAATGAACCCATGCAGAATAGATCTTATTTCAAACCCTGCATGGATAGGCTATATTAAAATATTCATAATTTATCAGGAATAAAAAAGACGTGTGATAAAAGAAAATTACAAATCAGTTGATTTGTAGTCCAGTGTAGTAGGCTAACAGAATGCTATATCTTTTGCAAAATAAAAAAGTAACACGAATACAATTGTGTAAACAATATGATCATTGGTTATTCTATTTAGTTAGGCCAGGTTACTTTTTTATAGAACGAAACACTAAATAATTAGAAAACAGAAAAGGTGGTTAAAGGAGGTGGATTAGAAAGTGAAAGTGTTGGAATACAAGAGCATTTTTATAAATGGAGAACGTATAGTGTGAATGAATGTAATAAACAAGACACTACTCTTTTAAGATTATTTTACGGGGAATAGAACAAATAAAATCAATTTAGTAGTTTAGCAGTAATGAAACTTACGTTCTAGATGAACGGACTGCCTCCTAGGTGTTTTTTTAGCTTTCAAAGCCTCTGTATGGGCACCTGCAAATGAATCCTGGAGAAAAACAGAACGTCTAGATCATTTACCGATGCAGTTTATAGCTACGAAAAGCTTCAAATCGCTAGTAAAATGAAATGTACTTTACCGTAGGGGTGTTGGAGTGAAACTGCAGCCAGAGTGACGTCGCGAGGAATGCGGTGAGCAGCAGAGCAGTGGCCAGGCGCAGTCGAGTCTCCTGCCGCTTCATGGTTTGGCAGTGTCGCATCAGGACCTGTAGCATCTGCCCTTGCTCCACACCAAACTCGACCATCTCCATCTGAGCCATGTGCACGAAACCCTCAAGCACATTAGTCCGCTCGACTGTCAGTAAAGCTGGTGTATTTATAGTAGATTAAACGTTTGCTCCTCCCTTTTCCCCTTCCGTAGGGAGATGATTCCAGTTGTATAGACGTGCAGGACATCTGGATGCATCTTGCATGAGTCAACGCAAAAAGAGGTCTTTCCTCTCACACCGAAAGCAAAGTAGCCGGGGCAGTCATTCATTTTCAATAAGAGGCGGCGGCGAAAAGCGGCGAGAAGCAGTGCGGCACGTCTTGGCCGGTGTGGACGTCGAGAAGACTTGACATCAAGTTAACTTTATGGTAATGACAGTATAAACTAATACATTTAATTTATCCAGTGAAAGAAGTTGCTATATATTTCTCAGAGACATGGAATCTACGTGCACTTTTTGTGAATTAATTAGAGGAGGAATTGATTAAACACCTGTTTTTTATATTTAAACTCACAAAATTAAAAATTATTTTTTCTTGTAAAGACATTTTTTGATATACAATGATAATAACAAAACTTAGGTGCAAAAATTGTTTATTAGCCTAATATGATAATATATGGGAAGTACCATACACAAACAATACTGATCCAACGATGTGCCAAATTGATCTTAAGCATTATATCAAAACCCGAAAAGATACCAAAAAATTAAAAAGCAATAAGGATGTATGCAATTTTGGAATCCTTTTCTTTTCCAATTTTTTTTTTTGTAATTTGTATCCCCTGTATTTTATTTATTTTTCCTGTTTTTTTTTTCTACTGATTTGTTGATTGGATGTGAAAAAGCAATGTATTACTCATTTTTGTATGCTGTTGTTCTTGTTATGCCATAAAAATTAAAATAAAATAAAAAGTCCACCGTTTGAGAAGAGTTCAGAGAACAGACCTGAGTGTGAACTTTAGTTTTGACCACAGTTGTTGCCAAGGGTTTGATTATTTCAGTCGCTGGATTTACAATTATTTGTATTTTGCAATGTTTTCTTGCAGGAACATACATTAAAAAGTTACAGTGTTACTGATGTGCATTAATGGCATATATTTTCCTCTTTAATAAAGCGGGAATCTCATGCGACAGTATACAAAGCAGTATTGCTGCTTCAGGATATATCAGACATATGGACACATTGGACAAATAAATGGAGCAATGTCAGACCACATGCAACTTGATCTTTCACTGTTAAATGAATTTGATAAAAAGTGTATATCATTTTCACAGAAAGCATGTTTTATGCGGGAATGTAACTAATATGCTGCAACTGCCCCTTTAAATATTTACATTTACATTTACATTTAGTCATTTAGCAGACGCTTATCCAAAGCGACTTACAAATGAGGACAAGGAAGCAATTTACACAACTAAGAGCAACAATGAATAAGTACTAAAGGCAAGTTTCAGGTCTGTAAAGTCTAAGAAGGGAAGTATTAGTCAGCATACATTTTGATTTTCATAGCATTGGGACATATTTCAATTAATTAAATGATTAATAAATGCTGTACAAGTATTTGTTCTTTGTTCATGTTAGTAAACATAAACTAACTTTATACTTTTAAGTGACCATTTAATTGTATGCCTTTTTCTGTATTTGAGTGTACATCATGGATAGTAACATGCATGGTTTTAATGAACGATGTATGCTGTATGTTGCTGTATATTTATAATAAATGAAATAATTAGGTGTGTATTAAATAAATTGATACACAGGCTAAGTTGTGTATTTTTGCCGTGTATTTTTATTAGTAAAAATTTGTTTGCTATATTTATTGACTTTGTGTTATATGTAGCCTAATTTCTATTTAACTTAGTTGAAATGTATGACGGTGAAACAACGTCACGGTATCAACGTTGATCCAATTTGCAAAACCGAAAGGTAAATTCAACCTTCATTCAACGTCTACAAAACGACCACAATTCACCCATGAAAAAGGTAAGAGTGAAACAACGTTGTGAATTCAACGGTGAATCACCGGTGGTGGTCCGACGGTGAAACTACGTCACTATATAAACGTTGATCCAATTTGCAAAATCGAAAGGTAATTCAACGTTGATCCAACCATAGACCTGACGTTGATTCAACGTTGAATCACCGTTGAAATGCCGGCTGGGATGTAGCGAATTTTGAGAGACGTCACTGCTGCTGCAAAGCCAATTGAGCTCCAGCTAGGAGGAGCTTGAGCTCCAACTCCTCCTCCTATAAGCTGTTTTAATGAGTACACCCACCCCACTCCTAACCCCAACCCAAGTGTGCCGCAACCCTGTGTTTGAGTGAAGGTCTCGGCCGTTAGATCGCCCTCTGGGGGCTGGCTGCAGTACAAGTCATAAAGCCCGCCTCCGTGTTAATGAAGGAGACTTGAGCCCAAATAAAAAAAAATATTACACTTGCAATAAAATGTCCCGAAAGATGGTTCAGGTCGATTAAGGCACTGGTTATTGTACTGAAATAGGTGCAGATCTTCATTTTTGTAAACAGTTTGTTTTTAGCAGTAATTTAATGCTGGGCGTGTCATGTGATTGACAGCTGTGATTGACAGTTTCTCAAAGCAGCGCGTCTGAGCTTCGGTTGAAGACTGAAATGTTATTATTCGATTTCTGTGTTATTTTACCATGACAAAATGAGTTCAGCAATAAACTACAGTTTCTGACATACATGATCCTGGTGGAACACTGTTTATTCGCTAAGGTCGGGGCTTTTTTCGGGCTTTATTAGTTTGCTGATACACGCCTAACCACCCAGATAGCAAAATACACTCGGGCCAGTTCCCGCTAGATTCTCGATTGCCGGAGACTTACCCCTCAGAGCTCAGACTGACTACCTCTGCTGGACCTTCTCCGGATGCCAGGACTCACTGCCCGATTCCAGCCCGAGCCGGCGCTGCCGCTTGCGAGCCGGAATTAGCCCGCGACGCCGCGAGTAGGTTATGCGCTGCGGCCCGGAGCTGGCACGATTGAATATATAAAACCCTCATATTTGTTAACGTTATTACAACCATTTGTGTTGATATGACAGCAAACGCATGCTGAGCAGTTCAGGGGGTGTGGTTGATTTTACATAAAGCGTTTGGTTGGAAGCTTGATTCAGCTCATTTTCGCGGCTCCTCCTCTGGCTCCATCAGACAGTCCTTCTGTGCATGTCAAGGCTCCAATTTCAGCAGTCTTTTGCGACAGTTTGTGCCCGTCAAGCAGGCGTTTTGCCCTCAAGATGTTCAATGGGAAAAGGGGCTGTCGCGTCGTCCATATTTTTTACAGTCATTGCCCCAACCCCAAGTGACATCACTTGTAGAAGAAGTGCAAGGAAGAAGGAGCTTGAGCTCAAGCTCAAGAAGACATTGAAAAATGCTGAAAACTTGTAACCATTGATCTCCACAGTATTAGTTTTTTTTCCTACTAAAGAAGTTAGTGGTTACAAGTTTCCAAGAAACAAAAGATTGTAAAGATTTGAAACCACGTGAGAGCTGCATAAATCCTAAGTGCTCATGTTGCTGGATTTGTCTGCTGCTTGCTTTTGACATGGTTAACCACCAAATTCTCTTGACAACCCTCAGGATTGAGGGTGGTGGGCCAAAGCTAAATATACCAAACTGAATTATAATGAAGATGCAATGGTAACTTCTTATTTTAATTATATTTAGAAAATATATATATAAATACTTTGATTATATTATAATTATATATAATTGTTTAGATGACGCAGTGGCGCAGTAGTGCTGTCGCCTAACAGCAAGAATGTTGCTGGGTCGCTGGTTCGAACCTCGGCTCAGTTGGTGTTTCTGTGTGGAGGTTGCATGTTCTCTCTGCGTTCGCGTGGGTTTCCTCCGGGTGCTCCGGTTTCCCTCACAGTCCAAAGACATGTGGTACAGGTGAATTGGGTAGGCTAAATTTTCCGTAGTGTATGAGTGTGTGTGTGTGTGTGGATGTTTCCCAGAGATTGGTTGCGGCTGGAAGGGCATAAGCTGCGTAAAAACGAGCTGGATAAGTTGGTTCATTCCGCTGTGGTGACCCTGTATTAATAAAGAGACTAAGCAGACAAGAAAATGAATGAATATTAGTTTACATTTTGAGGGCCTCACAATGGTGCAGTGGGTAGCACGATCACCTCACAGAAAGAAGGTCGCCGATTCGAGCCTCAACTGATTCAGTTGGCATTGGCCTGCGGACCCTACTTTCTGCATCTCTGCTCTAGATGGACATCTTAGACTATGGTCATCTTTAAGAAACATCTGAAGACACATACTTTCATCAACACTTACATGACTAACAATAGCACTTGCTAGCAATTCCTGTTTTTTTCTGTTTGTTAGATAAAAAAAAAAAACGAAACCAACTTGGACTTTTCATTGCGTTTATATCGCTGCTCTCTGGTGAACTGAAGTGCTTCTATCATCCCAGTTTTTGCACATTGCTTTGGAATAAAGCATCTGTTAAATGACTAAATGTAAAATGTTCATTTTTGGGTAAACTATCCCTTTAGGCTGTACTCTTTTTGCAAAACTAAGCCATATAACTTAACACAATTATGTATTTTAGAGTTTGATTTAGTTGCTTACTATTTGCCAAATGCTGCTGTTGCAAAGGTAAATATATTCAACAGGTAAAAGCAAATGCCACAAGAGGAAAGGACGAAAAGATAAAATCACACAATGCTCTGCGACATGAGAATTCAATAAAATATGAACAGTGCAGATTTACTTTAATCATCATTGTGGAGAGGTAAGCATGATCAAACACCCAATGAGGGGGGAGAGCATGCTCAGAGCCCGGCGGCTAATCAGCAGGCAAATCAGAAATAATAAATAACACCTGTTTATTCTAGTGATTGAGCCGGAGAGACATCCTTCTTAAGGAGAAGAGAAGGAGCAGCCGGGGAGAGAGAGAGAACATACATACACACACACACACACACACTGCTACATGTGTGGTGGCATTTAAAAATTAATAAAGCCATTTGCTTACCTGAATCACCGACCCTGTCTTCTTCTTCCCTCAACAACAACGAACAATATTACAGTGGTGCCGAAACCCGGGAAGAAGAAGAAACTTTGCTGCCAGAATGGTTACTCCGTCTACCGATCCATGTGCGGAAGTCATCCAGGCGCTCAAGGTCCTCCACCAACAACAACATCATGCGCTGGTGGAGCTGAGGGAAAATCTGGAACGACGTTTCTAAGTCCTCGTAGAGGCCCAGCGGGAGGACCGCAAGCTAATCCGGAGTCTGCTGAACCAGGAGATCCGGCCCGCTCCGACCCCTGCCGCCCACCCTCCCATCTCGCTACAGAAGATGGCACCTAAGGACGATCCGGAATTGTTTTTTGACCTCTTCGAGAGGTTAGCGGAGGCGTGTGGCTGGCCGCGGGCCGAGTGGCCGGTACGAGTCATCCCGCTGCTCACGGGAGAAGCACAG
Source organism: Danio rerio (assembly GCF_052040795.2). Lineage (NCBI taxonomy): Eukaryota > Metazoa > Chordata > Actinopteri > Cypriniformes > Danionidae > Danio > Danio rerio. The sequence goes on along the minus strand of NC_141025.1, from coordinate 32,626,284 downwards.
ATCGCCGCACAGCAGCTACCGGCTCAGAATCTCCTGGTGTACGCTCACCTAAAGCGAGCCATTATCCAGCGGGCCGGCCGCAACCCAGAAGAGCAACGTCAGCGCTTTCGCTCCATGGAGCTGGAGGTCCTGTTCCCAGGCCCAGAGTGCGGAGACCGCCCACACCAGCACCCAGACAGCAGTGCACAAAGGCGGATCCGCAGCCGGTCTCGCTGAAGGGGTGCGCCTATCAGGACGGAGGGGTGGAGTTTCGACCCCTGGCTGCTTCTAAAACAGCGGCAGGTGTCTCTCCGATTCAATCGGTTGGTCCTGCTGGCCCCGGGGGTATAGTGGGAGAGTCTGGGCCGATGCATTGGCGCCGCGGGCGTGAGGATAGCGCACTAAAAAGCTGTTCCGCAAAGGAGGTGAGTGCGTTGATCCGCGTACCCGCCGCGCCAGTCATCGCCCCCGGTCGCGACGGGCTATACCGGATACCTGTGAGTATGAAAGGGGGTACATATCAAGCTTTGGTGGATTCGGGGTGTAACCAGACCTCCATCCACCAAAGCCTGCTTCAAGACCCGGCATTGGATACCACGTGCACGGTAAGGGTAAGGTGTGTGCTCGGGGATATAATTCACTACCCGCTAATGGCAATAGACATTCAATTCCGGGGGAAAAAGCATAGAGTAGAGGTAGCAGTTAACCCGTACCTCAAACACCCGCTAATTTTGGGAACTAATTGGCCTGGATTTAATAGATTATTGGGAGTTTTTTGTGCGGGTGCTTCTTGGATGAAGAAATCGCTGGATAGGGGGCGTGTCGCTCAGCTGGTGGAATCCCAAGCAGTGACGTCACGCGCTGACTCAGGGGAAGGGCTGGGAATTTCCCGGTGTAAAGACTTTCCCCTGGAGCAGTCGCGTAATGAAACACTAAAACATGCACTCGAAAGAGTGCAGGTTATTGATGGGAAAATCCTCCAGCCTGATCGACCCCTCTCCTATCCGTATTTTGCGGTTATTAATGATAGGGTGTATCGAGTGACCCAAGACACTCAGACAAAAGAAAATACAACCCAGTTGTTAGTACCAAAGAGCTGCCGGGAAATGCTTTTTTCAGGCGGCTCATTCTAATCCTATGGCCGGACATTTAGGTCAAGCGGCCACACTAAATCGCCTCATGACGCGATTCTTTTGGCCGGGCATTCACGGTGACGTCAGCAGATGGTGCACGGCGTGCAGTGAATGCCAGCTGGTAAATCCACCGGCCACCCCAAAAGCGCAGTTGCGCCCTTTACCAATTATGGAGATCCCCTTCGAGAGAATTGGTATGGATCTCATCGGGCCATTAGAGCGATCCGCACGCGGGCATCGGTTTGCATTAGTTCTGGTGGATTATGCAACCCGCTACCCGGAAGCAGTCGCGCTCCGTAACATCTCAGCAAAGAGCGTTGCGGAGGTGCTGTTTCGCATCATCTCCCGTGTGGGAATCCCCAAGGAGATTCTCACTGATCAAGGCACCGCGTTCATGTCACGCACGATGCGCGAGCTTTACGGATTATTGGGCATTAAATCTATTCGCACCAGCGTCTATCACCCACAAACAGACGGGCTGGTGGAAAGATTTAATCGCACGCTTAAATCAATGATCCGTAAATTCGTTCATGAGGACGCGAAAAATTGGGATAAGTGGTTGGAGCCTTTATTATTTGCTGTGCGGGAGGTTCCCCAAGCCTCCACAGGGTTTTCCCCCTTCGAGCTTCTCTACGGCAGACAGCCCAGAGGGGTTTTGGATGTTGTTAGAGAGGCTTGGGAGGATGAGCCTTCTAATAGTAAAAATGAAATTCAATATATTCTGGACCTTAGAGCAAAACTCCACACACTGGGGCGGCTTTCTACAGAGAATTTGCTTAAGGCCCAAGATGACCAACGCCGGCGATATGATAAGGGCACTAAACTCCGTAAATTTTCACAGGGAGATAAAGTACTTGTACTGCTACCCACTTCCAGCTCTAAATTACTCGCCAAGTGGCAAGGGCCGTTTGTGGTCACACGACGAGTCAGCGATCTCGATTATGAGGAAGTTCGTTCGGATAGGGCTGGTTCACGTCAAATATATCATATTAATCTGCTAAAACAGTGGAGGGAGCCGGAGGAGGTGATGCTGGCTACGCTGGTTACAAAGGAGGATGACCTGGGGCCAGAGAGCACCGGCCGACAGCGACCGGGCGCTCTGGTCACCGGGGGCGATCATCTCTCGGCTGGCTAGCTCATCGATATCCGGCACCTTCAACGAGAGTATTCTGACGTGTTCTCACCCCAAACTGGTCGAACTAATTTGATTCAGCACCACATCGAGACCGAACCGGGCGTGGTCGTTAGGACCCGGCCGTATCGCCTGCCTGAACACAAGAAAAAAGTGATTCAGGAAGAATTAAGTAATATGTTGAAAATGGGAGTAGTAGAAGAATCCCACAGCGACTGGGCCAGCCCGATTGTCTTGGTACCTAAGACGGACGGCTCGGTCCGGTTCTGTGTGGATTATAGAAAAGTCAATGCTGTGTCGAAATTCGACGCCTATCCAATGCCGCGTATTGGCGAGTTGCTCGACCGGTTAGGTGCTGCTCGGTATTACTCGACATTGGATTTAACGAAGGGATATTGGCAGATCCCCTTATCTCCAATATCCCGCGAAAAGACAGCCTTTACTACGCCGTTTGGATTACACCAATTTGTGACGCTTCCGTTCGGGCTGTTCGGGCACCGGCGACGTTTCAGCGCCTGATGGATAAAAAACTCGGCCCTCACGCAGCATATGCCGCTGCTTATTTAGATGACATCATCATTTACAGTAATGACTGGCAGCGGCATATGCAACATCTGAGGGCGGTATTGTCAGCGCTGAGACGGGCCGGGCTTACGGCCAACCCACGGAAGTGCGCAATTGGGCGAGTGGAGGTAAGGTATCTGGGCTTCCACTTAGGTCACGGGCAGGTGCAGCCCCAAATTGATAAGACTGCAGCTATTGCAACCTGTCCGAGACCTAAGACCAAAAAGTAGGTGAGACAGTTTTTGGGGCTGGCAGGATATTATAGGCGTTTTGTCTCACTAAAAAGGAGGGACCGGATACCGTCCAATGGTCGGAGCAGTGCCAACAGGCCTTCTCAAAGGTAAAATCTATACTTTGCGGGGGGCCGCTATTGCACGCTCCTGATTTTGCTCGCCCCTTTATTTTACAGACGGACGCATCCGATCGTGGTCTGGGGGCGGTTCTCTCCCAGGAGGTGGCAGGAGCGGAACGGCCGGTGCTGTACATTAGCCGCAAACTCAGTAAGAGTGAGGTTAAGTACAGCACCATAGAGAAGGAGTGTTTGGGAGGGCTGCAGGCCGGACGGCTCCCAGGCCTGAGGCGGGCGGTGGGGTTATGTGGAGAGGTAAGCATGATCAAACACCCAATGAGGGGGGAGAGCATGCTCAGAGCCCGGCGGCTAATCAGCAGGCCAATCAGAAATAATAAACAACACCTGTTTATTCTAGTGATTGAGCCGGAGAGACATCCTTCTTAAGGAGAAGAGAAGGAGCAGCCGGGGGGAGAGAAAGAACATACATATACACACACACACACACACACACTGCTACATGTGTGGGGGCATTTAAAAATTAATAAAGCCATTTGCTTACCTGAATCGCCGACCCTGTCTTCTTCTTCCCTCAACAACAACGAACAATATTACAATCATGACTTTACACTTTGAAGAACTTTCTGTTTCTCTTCATTTACATCTTATGATCAATCTTTAAAAAAAAAAATCCATATTTTATTCAAATTATGATACACACATACATACATATAAAACTATATACAAGCAGATGCCACGAAACTGTCCACTTGTACAAAAAATACAAATTATATATAAAATAAGTACAAATTAGGTATACTGTATATTACAGGTATATGTCAGCTTTTAAACTTGTCCAGCAACATCGCAGCAATGTTAGTCTAGCTTTGATTGTTTTTTGTGCTGTTAAGCCTGGCAGTTGTACCTTCCAGCAAGGCAATCTCTCTAAAATACGATAACCAGGTAATTGTTTGCAGAGTGGATGGATCAATCCATCATTTTAAATCAGTCTTTAGGTGTTCAGTTGTAAAATGAGTCATCCACTAAAAGAAAAGTAGAGGGATCCCAAGCTATGTCTATGTCAAATCTAAAACAGTAGAGCATACACATTTCCAAAAATAGAACCACCACTGGGGATTTCCAAAACATCTGTAAGCAGAAACCAACTGAACTTGTGTTACAAAGGTGACAGTAAGTCAAATTAAATTATCTCATCTTACTGGGAGTAAAATATGAATGCATTTATAATGAATCATCGGATGTGCAAGATTAGAGTTGGTGAAGCATCTGGTTGAGCAAGACCTTCCATTTTCCAGAATTGAATAGCTGGAATGTAGGTATACTGCAGTAAAATAAATAAATTTTAAAGCTTAGAACACCAGCATCAGACCAGGTTATTAAAACAAAGGGTTTGTTATGCATAACTGATTATTATGCCATAATAGGGTTACCTTAATATATAAAAAAGGGCCACCTGCAATTTTCTAAACCTTTTTCCATACATTAAGTGAATCTTCAGTAATTGGTCCATATCATTTTTTTAAAGGATTTTAAAGTACCTGTAAAGGGGAGGTCTTGTAGGCGAATAGGATTAATTATATTTGTCCCCAGGACTCTGTTGGACCAGACAGTCAAAATTAATCCAGGTTTTGATTTCTCTTATTTGGAAGGCTAAGTTATAAAATTCAAGTTTAGGAAAATTTTAGATCTCTATCTAATTTCTTATGTTGCATGGTCTTGAGTGTGATTCAGGGCATTTTATTCACCAAATAAATTTAAAAATGGCTGTATTAAGTTCCTTGTAAAATGTAAAGGTGGCTGAAAAAGAATCAATCAAGAACAATCACTCTGAACAGTAAGAAAATGGGCCAATGAATGCCTATGAGTTGGCTGAGCTCATCCTCATGTGCTGGTGAATAAACATTAGTAAAGTATATAACCAGTGAATGCAGAGCAAGCTATTAAACTTTTGCAGCCAACCCTCAGCTATCAGCTGGAGACCCAGCTGCTGTGGCCACAGAGACCCATGCCTCTGTTCCGTCTTCGGTAAACGCGGGTTACATTTGTAATCGGGACATTTCCCTTCAGTAGGAACTTCAACGTGTGTCGCCGAAGTGTTTACGCAGATGATAGGTTGTATAGTTTCCCATGCCACTTGTTCCAAAAGTTCCAATAGTAAGTAAGTAATGTGCATTCATGTAGGGCATTTATTGTGAATGATGATTGGGAGGCCATGATAGGTAAAGGCCAATGGAGGGAATTTTGGACAGGATTACCAATGGTGAAGTAAAAAAGCAGAGGTGACAAGGACACTCTTGCCGACTAAGAGCAAATGAAGATGATGTTATAGTGCTGAGTAGAACCTGTGCCGAACTGCAGTTACAAAGAGTTTTGACCATTTTGATAAATCCCTGCCCAAACGCACTCTCTGCGTCCAGTGAGATGACCGCTGAGGAAGCCAGATATAACTGGACTTATTTAATTTATTTATTGAATTATTATAACATAGAAGTCTCCTAATGTTATCAGAAGCAAATTGATCTTTGAGAACACAGGACTTAAATTTATCCATGCATTATCTATATAAGCTAGCATTTTAGCAAAGAGTTTAGCATCTGTAATTTATAAAACTAACAGACCAATTGGCCCATTCTAAGGGATATTTGAGCTTGTTAAAAGGGTTATTTGAGCTGTGTTTTGATCTCTGAGGAAAGGCCCATTCTCAATTGCGTTATTAAAAGAGTTTAGGATAAGTGATTATATTATATCCCAATATGGCGGAAGTTAATTCAGGGGGAATTCCATCATTCCCCAGGGCTTTGTTCTTTGGAATGGAGTCTAGAACCTGTTTCAGTTTATCTAGTGACAGTGAAGGGGGAACTGGTGAAGGAAAGTTACATTTTGTTGATCACTAGATGATGAATAAGAAGTGTGTGGTTTCAAAATTAAATTTATATCATTGGTTTGAGTATATAAAAATTCCATGCTTTTTTTATTTATAATTATGTTTAGGAGGTTTTCACCCTTAATTGAGATAGGGCAGTGGAGATTACAGACAGGAAAGTATTGGGAGCAGAGAGAGGGGAAGAGTTGGCAAAGGACCTCGAGCTGGGAATCGAACTCCGGTCGCCTTGAGCGAAGTGGTGCTATATGTCAGCGCATTTAACCACTAAGGTATTGGCGCTGACAGCGCCAATCTTCTTTTTAACATATTTAATTCAGCTTTATTTGTATAGCGCTTTTACAATGTAGATTGTGTCAAAGCAGCTTCAGATAAACGGTCATAGTAACTGGAACAGTGTAGTTCAGTTTTTAGTGTTTAAGTTCAGTTCAGTTCAGTTTAGCTCAGTTCAGTGTGATTTAATCATTACTGAGAGTTCAAACACTGAAGAGCATCGATGCGTAGCTCTACCAATCCTGAACCATGCGAGCCAGTGGCGACAGCGGAGAGGGAAAAAAAACTTCACCTGATGGGAGTGAAGAAAAAAAAAAACCTTGAGAGAACCAGACTCAGTTGGGCACGACCATTTTAATTTCTCCGCTGGCCAAAAGTCTTGTGCAGAGCTTCAGTCACCGCGGTGGAGGCTGGAAGATGGCCTCGGCGAAGACTCGTCTGTCCCTGGAGCGTCGCTGGAATCAGACTCATGTTCTCCACTCCCCACGACCATCAGCGCAGCAGCAGCTCAGGATATGGCCTGATTCCGGAAACCTTGGGATCATCTCATCGCTGGTCTTGGATCCAATCAGTGACTCCGCCTAATCTGAGGACCTCGGGATGAGTATCCCCAGGAGAAAATCGCGTAGCTGCTGTTCATAATGTATATAAGCAAGATGCAGAAGCCTGTGTGGAACCCGCTAGGTGATGAACATATATACTGTAACAGCTTTAGATACTGTACCATCTATTTAATCTGTAATGCTAGTAATTTACCTGGCCTCACATGTGTTTTGTGGACTTGAAGAAGGCATTCAACCATGTTCCTTGTGGCATTCTGTGGGGTGCTCTGGAAGTATGGGCTTGGAGGTTCCTTGATAAGGGCTGTCCTCTCTCTCTCTATATATATATGAACAGAGCAAGAGTTTGGTTCACATTGCTGGCAATGAGTCAGACTTGTTTTTGGTGCATGTTGGAGGGCTGAGTGTGATGTGGTAGGGATGGGAATCAGCACCTCACCTCCAAGTCCAAGGCCATAGAGCTCAACTGGAAAATGGTGGCTATTTATAATATAATCTATTTCCGAGAATAAGTGCATCAAAGTTGTATAGTCATACAAATGAAAATTATGCAACTTCTGAAAATGCAAAAACGGGATGCAGGAAAAATAAAAGCACACTCTGCAACATGAGACATCAGTAAACCATGATCACTGCACATTTACTTTCATCATGACATTAATCATCATGATATTACATTTTGAAGTACATACTTTCTGTTCCTCTTTATTTCGGTCCTCTGATCAATTTTGATACAGTACACACTTAATTCCAAGTTATAGTTATTTTTTAATTGAAGGCACGTTAAAATAATTTTTGTATCGAGGAAAGAACACAACAAACAAAATTTAGCCCAATTGTGTATTCACTGTGCTTTGTCTTTGTATGGCAGCACTATAGAGTATCCTACAATATTTGTTTAACTATCAGAGTGTTGTAAATACTGAAATATACACAATATAAAACACATTACTGGCTCAAAAACACTATTGTATTAACTAGAAACACTGAGACTGCTGCCCCCGTTATCTGGCCATAGACAAGTGGAATAAAATGACAACAGTATTTGCAAAATGAGACATACAAAATATGCAGGGCGGGGAATTGAGAACCAAACACAACATAACTTTTTACAATTCGCTCACACTTACGTGGTTTGATTTTTAACAGATCTCTACAAAATAATGCATGGTCTGCTCTAAAATTTACAATTTTTATCACAAGAACAGAATAAGTTACAATGTGCTTTTTCTTCTTTGTTTTTAGTTTCCTTTTTTAATAAATCTGCAAAAGTGTGAACAACTCTGTTTTCCGACAATATGGGGTGCTGCTGTGTGTACGTTAATAAAATGAACGTAAATTCATTCATTTTCTTGTCGGCTTAGTCCCTTTATTAGTCCGGGGTCGCCACAGCGGAATGAACCGCCAACTTATCCAGCACGTTTTTACACAGCGGATGCCCTTTCAGCCGCAATCCATCTCTGGGAAACATCCACACACACACACTCATTCACACACCTACACTACAGACAATTTAGCCTACCCAATTCACCTGTACTGCATGTCTTTGGACTGTGGGTAAAACCGGAGCACTCAGAGGAAACCCACACGAATGCAGGGAGAACATGCAAACTCCACCCAGAAACTCAAACGCCAACCAGTGATCTTCTTGCTGTAAGGCAACAGCACTACCTACTGCACTACCTCAGCTGCTCTGTATGGCACATACCACAGTAGGTCAGCCAGAAGTGCTAAGAACATACACTCACCGGCCACTTTATTAGGTACACATTACTAGTACCGAGTTGGACACCCTTTTTCCTTCAGAACTGCCTTAATCCTTCATGGTCTATGGTTGGAAATGTTGTGTGTTCAGAGATGCTCTTCTGCATAGCTTGATTGTAAGTTGTCATTTGATTTGCTGTTGCCTTTCTATCAGCTGGAACGGGTGTGGCCATTCTCCTCTGACATCAACAAGGCATTTGTGCCCACAAAACTGCAGTATGCCACTCACTGGATATTTTCTCTTTTTCTGTTCGTTCTCTGTAAAGCCTAGAGATTGTGCGTGAAAATTCCAGTAGATCAGCTGTTTCTGAAATACTTAGACCAGCCCGTCTGGCACCAACAACTATGCCATGTTCAAAGTCACTTAAATCACCTTTCTTCACTATTCTGATGCTTGGACAAACTGCAGCAGATCGTCTACATGCCTAAATGCATTGAGTTGCTGCCATGTGATTGGCTGATTAGAAATTTGTGTTATTAAGCAGTTGGACAGGTGTACCTAATAAAGTGGCCGACGAGTGTATATGTGCCTATACTGTATGTAAACTACATGCAGCATACTATTGAGTACAGGAATTAAAGTGATTCGTTCTGTCAAGAAATTTAAAAGCCTTGTACATCACTAAAGCTGAAAGCCTCCAGCAAATAGCCTTATTAAAGCTGCAAGGTTTGTTTGATTAATAAAGGGCATTATACGTGTGTTTGCTTTGGTTCTCAGTAATTTGGGCTAGAAACTATATATAGACTTAATCTGTTTACTTAAAAAAAAACTGGGATTTATTCATTCACAATTTCTTCATAAGCAACATCATGAAGCCTAAATTCACAACTTGACTCAACTGAAACCATGTAACTTCAGACTTGACTCAACTCTTCCGTCAGTTTTAAGGTCAGCCACAAGGGGGCAGTTTTTACCACTACATCTTAATCGATCATTCTCAGCCTGTTATACACGTTCCTGTTCAACACCCACCTAGAAAAATAAACTTTTTTTTAATGTGTCATATTTTGACTACATATTGATATGGTCCATGAGGTTAGACTACCACAAATACGTGAAAAACATTTTATGTTGCTGCAGAGCTTGTTTATAATGGCAGAATTCTGGCATTTAGTCATTTAGCATTTAGTGAGCAGCTCTAAATGCACTTTTTGCATTTATAATCTTAAATTTGTGCAGCATTCTTGTTCATTCAGGTAGCATTCATTTATTTCTTCATTTTCTTTTTTCTGTCCAGGCCCAGGTCATGGGGCAGCAGTCTCAGGAGAGAACCCCAGGCTTCTTTCTCTCCAGACACTTCCTCTTGCTCCTCCAGGGGTGATCCCAAGGCGTTCCTAGGCAAGCCGAGAGACATAGTCCCTCCAGCCTGTCTTGGGTGCTCTCCAGGGACTCCTCCCCATGGGACAAGCCTGCAACACCTCCCTAGGTAGGCGTCCAGGAGGCATTCCAATCAGATGCCTGAGCCACATCAACTGCTTTCTCTCTATGTTAGGGAGCAGTGGCTCGAGTTCCTCCTGTGTGACAGCTCATCACCTACACTCTCAGAAATAAAGGCACAAAACCTGTCAAAAGGTACACTTTTATACCCTAAATGTGCACATTGGTACCCTAAAAGTACTACTTTGTATCTTTAAGGTACTATAAGGTAGACATATGTACTTTTTGGGTATAAATGTGTACTTTTAAGGCACATATGTTGTCTTATAAGGTACAAAACTACCTTTTGAAAAGGTACCACCCGAGTGACAGGTTCTGAAAGTGTATCTGTAAAGGCCTGCCACCCTGGAAGAACACTCATTTCTGCCACTTGTATTCAAGATCTTGTCCTTTGGATCATGACCATAGGTATGGTGCATCCCTTCCCTTTAGCCAGGCCAGGGGGGGGGGGGGGGGGGGGGGGGGGTTATGCAAGCGCCTGCTGGCTGGGTTTTATTCCACGGAACCCGGCCAGACTCTGCCCAAAGGAGTGGCATGCAACCAGGTGGTGGGACTGCAGGGGAAGCCATAAGGAGTCTGTTCATTGGGGAAAGGGCAATGGTTGAAGCTCAGGACCACGGTGACCCAATCGTCAGGCACAGAAACTGGCTCTTAGGATATGGAATGCCATTTTGGTGGCATTTTTGCCTCAAATCCTGCTTGAGGATAGTTCACCCAAAAATGACAAATCTGCCATCATTTACTCACACAATTTTTGTTCAGAACCTATTTTAATTGATTTCTTCTGTTGAACACAAAAAGAAAAATGTTATTACTATTTTAAGCAAAAAGCCTAATATTTTCCTGCACTCTCAGAAATACACGAGCTGTACACGAGCTGTACACGAGAGGTACACAAGCTGTCACTGGGGTGGGACCTTTTCAAAAGGTACAAATTTGTACCTAAAAGGTCCATATTAATACCTCAAGGGCACACATTAGTAGCTAAAAAGTAAAAAAGTGTTAATCTTAAAATTTGTAGGTACTAATATATAGTTTTGATGTACCAATATGGACCCTTCAAGTACACGTGTACCTTTTGAAAAGGTACCACCCCAGTGACAGCTCTGGTACCTTTATTTCTGAGAGTGTGCCATGGAAGTTGATGGGTATACCAGCAACCAACATTCTTCAAAATATCATCTTTTGTGTTCAACAGAAGGAAAAAACGTATAAAAGTTTAAAAACACACGAGAGAGGGAGAGAGAATAAATAATCAGGTAACAATTTTTTTGGGTTAACAATTGCTTTAATATACCTGGTTGACACTTTATTTATTTTTACTTGATCAGAGTAATATCTTGTTCTTCTGAAAAATTTAGTAACATCGATTTATCAGAGTATCTAATCACAAAAATCTATCTGCATCATTCTTGTAATGGTAATTTTTGGTTATTATAACACATTCATTTTCAGTTGGGCAACTAGTACCAAAAGATGTCCTAAAATTAACTTTTAGATTTATTTAACATTTTTAAATTTCCTTTTTTTTCTAAACTCATATTACTGTTCTTATTTTGCAGAACAGGCTGGAAATCTTAAAGCTGAGATGACAGCAACAATGTTTTGTGTTATTTCATACTGTGATATTGTCATCAACCCTAATGCAATCATTTAGTCCAACCCGAACTCATTTTTTGGAGCATATTTATGTGTGATGATGTAGCTAATGTGCTGTGAATGACTTACATAAAATATCAATAGGTGTACAGAAAGTTACAACACATTGCTTTATTTATAATAAGTAGCTTAAATAGAAATATTACAAATTACATATAAATATAAGGTATTTGTATATCTGAGAACAGTGAAATAAACGTAGTCAACTGAAATCCTTTCGCATCAAAAATGACATTGTTAGTATAAACACAAGCATAAGGGCCTATAGTATCAGGGAAAGAACACAGGACTCAAGAATGAACAGAAAACCTGAAGAAGTAAGGTTAAGTAAGGCTTAAACAAAAGTTGCCAGCTGGATTGAGTTATTGATTTCCAAAACTATGATCACAAATGACGAATTCCTGAAGTAAAAACTGTTTGATACTATTGCAACTAGTGATTATATTTTGTGGAAAAAAACCCCACCACCACTCCTAGACATTCACCGCCCCCATTAGAAAACATTTCCATTACATTCATGAGCAAGCAAACACTTTTGTGGCTTGACAAATCTGCTTACGGCTCCAAACATTAAAACAAGAACTCTGGTTCACGATTATTACATCTTTCTTTAAATTAAAACAATGATTTCATGTCTTAAAAAGCTTATATTTACACTTGAAAGTGTTGTTCCACAGTCCTAGCTTTTGTATGACATGCTGAGCTTTGAAATGAAACACTAAAATGGTCTCGAACAAAGACAGGGTGTTACATGGTTTTTCAAGTACATTCAGCTGTCGATGATTAAAACACTATGATTTTATAAACACGAAAAATCAGGTCACTGACAAACGTGTTCAGAATTAGCTTACTACTTCTGTTTTGCAGAACAGCATTTGTTTACAGGCAGCTGACATCCTTTATGTGTGTAATACACGAGGATCTTCAAAGTCAGTGCTCATAAACAGTATATGATGCCCTTTTTTCATACTGAGTCATAAAAAAAAACTGAAACAAAACAAACCTAACTCATTTGTCTGTTGAGAGGAAAATGTGTCATGCTTCTGAGAAGATCAAGAGATGTGATCTTCATATTTCGAAAGGAAGAAGAAAAACACCAAGAAAGTATCACAACCCCCACGCAATCCTTGTTAATGTCAGCGAGCGTTTCCTAGTACAATAGCTGGAAAATCTCAGGTGTTCTAGCAGCTGATTCTGAGAGCACGTCCTATCCAAATGCCACACTTAAAGTGAACGGTAATACAAGAACAGCTGCCATTGCATAACGTGGGCATGTGTACAGACAATCATTTATGCAATATTTGTCGCCCACGATCCACACTCTACTAGTTGTCTGCCCACTTAATGATAGTGATGTAGGTGGAGAAGGGTCGTGGCTGGTAGTTCAGCTGATCGCTTGGAAATGCTCTCACAGATAACCGGTTGGACGCTTTGTCCATGTGCATCAGAAGAAAAGTGTTGAGCATTGCATCTTGGTAGTCTTCGTTCACCACCCGAGTGTCGTGTGCGGCTGAAAATATTTCTTCACGATCACCATCATCAAAATCCACTTGAAATTTGACTTCAACCTTAGAGCTTTTATTTTGTGGCTTTAGATTGAAATTTACTTGTACGTAGACTAGGTAAACGCCTTCCTTTGGTAGGATTATCCAAGTTTTGTTGTGGTCCAGAATACTCTCATCGTCCTTCCTCTTCTCCTCCCACTCATCTTCCCATATCAGGCGACTATTACTTGTATGATTGCAAGCTTAAAACAGAGACAGAGAGAAAGAGAATAAAAAATTAGGACAAACATGGAATGCTTAGGCTTATATAGACTTCAGTCATGTCAAAAGCTAGTTAGTTACCTGTAAGAAGCAATTGTTCTTGGGAGAGTTGATGTCTGAATATGCTTGCTATCGCGCTTGCTGTCAGATCAAAAAGAGGTATAAGAAAATAATGCTGAATTAAGCAACACGAATGACTAAAAGTGCAACTGCCAGCTGTACAGGAACGTGCCCTAAAGCACCCACAAAATGCATTTACACAAACACACACAGACTCCCGCAAACACTCGCGCACCACAGGAAAAACGAGAGCACAGCTGGCTGATTTACAGACAACAGGTTTGGTCAAAACTCTACGGTCGATAGGATAATGGTGAACTACAGCAAATGGAGATTCAAACAAGTAAGTGCTTTCAGAACTGTTCTGTCGTATCTGTTTTTTATTTTAAAGTTAGCGCGGCGCATTCGGAAGCCAGTTTTGGGTTACACTTTTCACTGATTTGTGAAACAACTCTCAAACAAAATTATAAATGATTTTTCAGATTTAATCTAAAAAAATAGTTCAAGATCTTCGTGCGAGATTACTGATGTCAAAATAATAACCTGTGGGAGTTTGTCGGTTTGCTAATTAATATCATGTGTCCGCTAAAACACTAGTCGCATTCGCCTGAGAAGGATACAAAACTTGTAGGATATCTGTATTACAGATGTAAATATTACAAATGACTACAAAACCTTTAAGTCTTATTGATGAACTTGAACATTTTGTAATTTCGTAAAAAATACACAATTTCATTAGTAGCTACCTTGTGGAAATAAAATAAATACAATTCAAGAACAAGGATACATTACACTACTATAAGTAGACTAAATATGAGTTAATAAGGAGTTAATAATAATATAAACTTACCATTTATGGCGCATATCTTGCAACCAGGCACCTGTTAAAATCACGGTAAGAAATGTCATGTATATTTTAACAGTAGAATGAACAGAAACAGAGAAACTATGTGAACATGCTTAGCATGATTGTTTCCATTCGTCATTTTAGACAAACGCGCCCTCTGCAACTCAATCCATGAATTAACTAAGTTAGCAACCATCCGCATTAAATGCTGGACAAACAACTTTAGCTGGAAAACTATAAGCAAGTTTATCAGCACATGAAACAGATGAGATGACACGTTTTTCCCCTTTTTCATTAAAAAAACAGACCGCAAACTTACTTGAATGGTAAACTATCAAACGTTATTCATACTCAGTCATTCTTTAAACTCTCCCACTGAACCACGAACACAAGATAATTCTATGCTCCAAAATAGCTGTAGAAACTTTAGTGTAATAGATCCCATTATATTTACCTTCGGTAAGAAGATGTAGGTCAAACACGATGCGATTAAAACAAGGAGCAGAGCTATCGATGTGCAGAGAATGTGCGCTCTTGCTGCGCGCGTTGTATCCATGCCTGCTACTCCAGATGCTCAAATAGCTCCAGTCTTACACTAAAAAAGCCTCTTGTACCGGATGAAGTTGACGAGTGTAATGAGACACGACTCTCCCACGCATTGAACGGTGAGCTATTAACTCCACATCACCTGTGGGTGACACGAGGGTGGAGGATGTGTTCATGGTGACGGCAAACATTTTACACGAACAAATTTAATGTAGTTTCGTTGACTGAGACATTGAGACGATGCTATGAAAGTAAATTGACATGTTGAAACTTTCACTCATGTTAGTTCGGAAATTAAACAACCATTAAGAGACACAAGAACTGTTCTGGTATGTCTTAAAGGCAAAGTTCAACCTGAAAAATTGAATTCATTATTTATTCCAAACCTCTAAAGAACTCTAAAGGAGATTCACTCTAATCGAGATGTCAAGGCTGAGTAATCACCATTAACGTAGTTTACTCATGAAACATAGTATTGTGTGAGACCCAAAGTCATTGGTATCTTCTCACAATCATCTAGCAATTTCAATCTATCAATGTCTAGTTTGTGAATGAATATTTAGTTTCATTCAAATCTTTTAGTGATTTTCTCTTATTTAGTTTTATAGGTGGAAAGAGAACTGAGAGAAGTTACTTAAAGAAATAGTAATAGTGCAAGAAACTGAATATTATTTAAATCATTGACTGGAAAACCTAACACATGTCCACTTTTTAGTTGACAGCATACAACAATTTAGATTTTAAGTGATTTAAAAAAAATGCTTTTTTTGAACAGTCCACAATTAAGACCACAGTTCAAATAAATACTGAGAGTACCATTTTGATGTAACTCTAAATCATTTGTATGTATTTTGCATAATATTAATATAGGAGATGTTTGAGTGCCTTATGTTTACGTGTTTTTTACATTATTATTATCATTATTGTGCTATTACTATTAATTCAGAGCCTTTGAATTAAACATTACCAACTAGTTCACAAGTGAATTGAAGCTTTATTTTCACAACATCAGCTCTTTTTACAGCATCAGCTCTTATTTGCGCCATTGTCATTATGCAACAGGATGTTCATGGTTAATTTTTTTTAAATCTCAGAGTTTCTAAATCTGCTGAAGTTATGAAGTTGTTTTTTTGAATATTTTTAATTAAAATGGGATGTGAGCATTAGTGCGCAAAACCTTTTTATGTAATGTGCTTTTTATTTAAACCGAAAGCTTTAAAACACACTGTAAAATATTCTTGGTTCCACACAATTGATTTGTGTTGAGACAACATGGAAAAAAAGTTAACTTGTTAGTTTTTTACAAATTGAAGTGAATTCAACATAAAACAATTAAGTTGTCCCACCCAAAAATTAAGAATTTTGTTGTTTCAGTTCATTTTAAATCACTATTAATAAACAGCAAAATATTTTTGAGTGCACTATACAGTCCTAAAATTAGACTTATAGATGTCTTATGGTGCATTCAAGTCATGCTGGAAGGATCGTTGTAGGTCTATGAGTTGAAAGCACTTGAACTTCACCGCAAATCCAGAATTGTGAGTGCGAAACTTTGGATTTCCTTTAAGGCCTAAGTGATTCATGTCTGTGAAAAAACAAACAAACAAACAAACAAACAAACAAACAAACAAACAAACAAACAAACAAACAAACAAACAAACAAACAAACAAACAAACAAACAAACAGGACCAGCTCAGTCTCACAAGGAAACATAACTATTTATGTTAAGTCATAAAAGTCATTTTTTTTTAAGTTGTGCCCCAAACCCCTCTCCTAACCCTCATTGGGGGATAAGCAGATTGTACTAAAGTGTATGAATAAGACTGTATAAATAATATATATTAGACATTTTAACAAAATGTTACGAAATGGCATGAGGTTGCTTTAGCAGGAATTAATGTATGAAGTATCTATTATGATTGGAAACTTTCATTACAAATTTTTTTTTTCCAATAAAATTATTTACAATATATAATATTTTACACTCACTGGCCGGTTTATTAGGCACACATTTTTATCAGATAGTCACATGGCAGCAACTCAATGCATTTATGCATGTAGACATGGTCGGGCTGGTCTGAGTATTTCAGAAACTGCTGATCTACTGGGATTTTCACGCACAGCCATCAACATACAACCGAAGTATGCAGAAGAGCATCTTTGAATGCACAAGACGTCAAAACTTGAGGTGGATGTGCTATAGCAGCAGCAGCAGACCACACCCAGTGCCACTCCTGTCATCCAAGAACGGAAAACTGAGGCTGCAATTCACACTGGTCACCAAAATTGGACAATAGAAGATTGGAAAAATGTCAAAAGACTCATGGTCTGATGAGTCTCAATTTCTACTGCAACATTTGAATGATAGGGTCAGAATTTGTCATCAACAAGATGAAAGCATGGATCCATCCTGCCTTGTATCAATAGTTAAGGCTGCTGATGGTGGTGGTGGTGGTGTAACGTTGTAGGGGATATTTTCTTGACACACTTTGGGCCCATTTGTACCAATTGAGCATTGTGTCAACGCCACGCCTTTGTGACCACAGTGTACTCATCTTCTGATGGTTACTTTCACTGTACTCAAATGGCCTTCACAATCACCAGATCTCAATAGAGCACCTTTGAAATGTGATGGAACGGGAGATTCACATCATGGATGTGCAGCCGACAAATCTGCTGCAACTGCAAGAAGCCATCATATCAGTATAGACCAAAATCTATGAGGAATAATTCCAGTACCTTGTTGAATCTACGCCACAAAGGATGAAGGGTGTTCTGAAGGCAAAAGGGGTCCAACCTGGGACTAGTAGGGTGTACCTAATAAAGTGGCCGGTGAGTTTATATTGCGTTATTATGATGTAATTCAACTTGCAGAACCTTCCAAAAATACTATGCAGATTGTTTATCGATACTTTGTAGATGTGGTGTAAAAATCTTCGAATTTTATAATACATAAATTGTACTTAGAAAGTGACTTCTTGACCACACTAAAATGGACAAATACATCTAGTTATCAATCTCTGTCACTCCAATTTTTTTTAATAGCAACAATATATGGTTTGTCTCATACTAGTGTTTGCCTCATTCTCCGATCAGAAGCCACATCAGATGCAGAAGCAATCGATTGACGAGCAAAACATACAGTACCACAAACATAATAATGTTTTCATAGTTCTAAAGCTTTCCATTATGGAGTCGTTGCAATGACGATTATGTTTTGTGACTAATAAGGAAATCCACCTAATCGCTGGGACTTTTTCCCCCTTTTTAGGCCTAACAAGACTGGTGTAATTTATACTTTTGGTGAAAAATATTGGCTAAAGTTAAGCACTCCCCCAAGTCAAAAACATCTGTGCACAGCTATAAAGCTCGGTTTTCAGCATTGAATGCTCCTGCACAATGCGTGGTCATAACTAGAGCTCATAACTAATACAGCTTCAGAAGACCTAATGGTTATTTAATTATTTTTCCAGTCATTAACACCATTGTCAGTGCACGGAAACCACTTATCAGGGTATTCTCGTGTATTCTGCAAAACCAGGAGTGGCATTCAGGTTAGCACCAGCATGAAATAAGTGTCAAATTTTGGGGTAAACATGCCATTTAAAGGAACACACATTTCATAGACCACCCATTTGGTATTTCCCTCAATGCTAACTGGAAGTCATAAGACATATCAGTAATCAATCATGCAAACAAGGTCACCACACATATATACACATGTGCTTCTATTGGGTGTGGGTGTTAGCAGAAGCATCAGCAAACGTCTTCATGCACAGTGCGTGTTTAGGTTTTGCTGGGCGCTTTAGGGACATGCAACCTGTTTGTGAGCATCTCACTGTTGATTCAGACGCAGATTATGTTTTTCCGGTTATGTGTACATACTGTATGTATTTTTTTTTTATATGACTCACTTTTATCGGTTACTCTATTTACAGAACTAAAAAAATTTATTTCCAAAGGAGGGCAGTTTCCCAGATGATATCAAAGTAAGTAAAAGAAAATGCCCGCAAATGTCTTCCATTTCGAAGGCAAATACATGGCTTGATGCCACGATGACATCAAATTCCACTTGTCAGCACTCTATTGGCTAAATGCTGATGATTTCCGGCATCGTGAGCTTAGATTGATTTAAATGCCTTGGGATTTTTTTGAAGCACCATAACGGTGATTCACATCTCTGTGTATTTTTAAGTGTTATGTGATTTTACGATGATGATCTTTGTTTACTGGGAGCGATAAAGCTCAAAGGCTTTCGGCTATATTTGCATTACAGTATCTGGGCCATCTTCTACTACCAACAGATAATCCAGATCTTCTCATAAAACGTTTGTTTCCAGTGTCCCGCTGGGTTTGTGGGATTGAGGGATGGCCTTGATTAGAAGCTCATTATTATTCTCTGT
Source organism: Danio rerio (assembly GCF_052040795.2). Classification (NCBI taxonomy): domain Eukaryota; kingdom Metazoa; phylum Chordata; class Actinopteri; order Cypriniformes; family Danionidae; genus Danio; species Danio rerio. Next base: position 32,606,968 of record NC_141025.1, on the reverse strand, counting down.
GTCGTGATAACGGTATTTCCAGAAAGACTACAGAGACACAGGAAAGACTCTCACTACATCAGTTAGTTTCCACTTGAACTGCTCTCCATTAGCACAATGGAAAAATGCTGCGTTAAATGGGACAAGTGAAAATCACTCGTGTTTTGAATCACTACCACTGAGAATACGCATTGTGTTTACAATATCTGAGATATAATCAACATTATCATCATATTTCTGTATGACACTTCAAGCTGTTTATCATTTAATGAAGGGAACTGGTGACAAATGCAGGGGTGGAACACCTCTTCTTATTTGTTCAGAGGTTAATTACTCCATCAAACATGATTACTGTGAAAAAATTAGATCAAATGCTAAAAGTTATCATGTAAGTTTTTTTTGTTGTTTACGTCCTCGCTGAGATAGATTGAATGTTGCTATCTCTGTTGCAGTGATTTGCTGAAATCAAAATGTTTATGGTCAAAATCAATGAGATTTAAAATGCTGGGGCTGGATGATAAAAAAATAATGGGCTCTAATTTAACGGTCTAGGCGCAAAGTCTAAAGCACATGGCGCCAATGCGCTCTATGTGGCGCATGGTTTAACAGGGCTGTGCTTATTCTCTTAATGAGTTCTGGATGTGTTTTGAGCATAAACCAATCAGATCTCCCATTTCCTTTTAGAGGCAGTTGCATCACACCATGTCGCATTTGCCATTTACATGGCGGACTTCGTAAGTATAAAAACCGAATGCTTCAATCGCGAGAGAACAGTTAAACAGAGCATCTGGAGCTCAAGGATAAAGACAGAGCCTCCTCCATTTGGCCTCTTTACTTTCAATTTCTCTCTTTCGTGGATAAAGAAGTGTTGGATGCACTCACTGAAGACTTCTATTAGCCTACATAATTAATTTCATTTGTTAGGCGCAAAGACTTGTTTTAAAATTATTTCGAAATTCGGTTCTAATATCCAGCAAATGAATAAATGATCAATAATAACAAAGTGTGGTCAAAAAAAAGTTATATTCAAACACACGTCCTATTCCCCATATTCGTCCAAAACCTGACAGGTGGACAAATCTAAGCCTGCTTTTAATAAAACAAATATAAACATGCATATAATAAATAATACTTATGAAAGTAATAACATTACACAAAAGTAAATTGTCGTGAATAAACGGAAAAAAGCCCCCGAGGTGAAGAAGGCATGGAGGTATGTTTTTTTTTATTTGTGTAGAAAATATAAATTTTTGTGATATTTTAATCTTTTAATTATTTTTCATTTGTAAAGATATTTGCGTGTAGCTCTACATCCTGCGTGTTTTAAGCAATGTTTAAGCAAGGCGCACAACTAACGCGCTCTGCGCTGGACTTTAGATCTGCTCTCAGCTGATCTATTGAGCTGTCTATTTTAGTACCTTAAAATAGTAACGTGCCAACAATGCGCCTTAACACGCCACTTTTTTAGACCGAAACACCTATTAGTTCACAAAGTGGGGCAAGTGCATTTGCTATTTAAACAACGTGGTGGAAGACGGGAAAATTAAGGTTGCGTTGGTTTGAAAATAGCAACACGTCGAGGAAACGCATCTTGCGCCTTAATGCGTTGGGTATATGATAGGGCCCAATAACTATCACTGTAAAAAATATTAATAAATTAGCAGTTTTCCGTATTTTGTGATTATTGTTTTTTATTTCTCCACATTTATTTATGCTTTTGAATTACATTATGGGATCTTGATCTTTCTTTCAAAAACTTTTAACCTTGAAAAGTAAAAAAAAAAAAAAGACATTTTTAATAGTTTGGTAGGGCTAAGAAGGGCTGGGTCGATAAATTTTATCGAATCGTGATAAAATTTATATCAATAACAATGATAACTCTGGACTTTTTACTCTATATTGATCTAAGAGCCAATCACACAGCAGAAATGTGCAACATGGGGAATCTAGAAGTGTGTTGATATTAGAGAGACACCGAATTCGAAACCGGCCATCAAAAATGCTATTTAATGGTCCTTCTAATTTTTGTAGCTTCAGTCATTGTGGGGATACTCTTTTAAATCTAGAAGCATTAACAACTTATATCAAAATATATATGGTTACTGTTTAATATTGAAAAGAATTCGAGATAGCATTTTTGCCATTTTGCCCTGCCCTAGTTTAAACTGTTGTAGTCTGCGTTGGTGTTGTATATTACGGTATGAAACCCTTGTAATCTTTGCCAGGATATTCTCTGCTATTTTACAGATTTCAAACTACTAACATATCAGTAAAAGGCACTTTGTTTAGCTGTAGAGTTCAATATTCAACACCAAAAGTTGACAGAGTAGAGACTGATGTCCCATAGGTAATGCAATTCACAACCGTACATAAAACATTAGTGAATCACAAAACTGTTAACTAACAGATTTTTTTTTTTTTACAATGCACAATATAAGCTTACCTTGATAAAAAAATAATGGGCTTCAAAGAGGAACTAAGCAGCACTGCTTGTTTGCTCCACGTGGTCTGTTTGCACCCAAAAATGCTGCAGCACGATTTCACTTTTTTTTTTTTTTTTTTAAAACTTTTTTCCATTTTAGCAAAGGACAAAAGTGCCTCTGATTTAGCTCAGATTATTCCAGTTAGAAGGCTATTTACCTTGATTTACCATGAATTCCATAAATGAATTGTATTACATTATGAATGGAGATATAGTTATGTTTTAAAGGTAATAAATGCATAATGTAACGTATTCAAGCTAATGTTTTCATACAGTTGTTGTGTGTTTTGAATATTTATGATTTATTTTACCTCAGACTACTTTTACCTAGTAGAAAAATTCAATGTATTGCTTCAACTAGCAAACTATAATTTAATACAAAAACAAATAATATTTTAGTTCCACTGCATTTTAAATTCATGGTAAGAGTAAATAATAAGCCTTTATAATCAACTTTGTCACTATCTCCAGATATTTTGCCAGACACTCTGTTTAGCTTGTAAAATCTTCTCTTCAAGGAAAAAGGATGTACCCAGTCTGATTTAAAATGACTCAGATTCAGTGATATTTGGTAGTTTGACCCCTTATTGGGTACCTAGAAGACGTGGGCGCTTGCAGGAATAATCCCCCAGCTATCTCTGACCTTTGAGAAGAGTACAAATTAAAGACGCGAACATTTAAGTAGGTGGGGGGCTTTTTATAACCACCATCCACTGGATTGTTTTCAGGATTAAGCTATTCAAAAATCACCCGATGACAAGCAAATGCTAACAATAAAAATATTCAGGATAGCCTGGAGATGTCTGCAGACATCTAAACACAGCAAACCTTTTGTGGATTTTACTGCCTCTGCACAACAGATTTGTACAAGATCAAACAAGACCATTATAGGATCATTATAGCTCAGCCATGCAAAAAATGCTACATGTATTACGCAATTAAACTCAGCGTAGGTTCCTCATGACGCTTGCTGTGCTATAAAAGGGAGGAGGTCGGACATATTTGAAATGCTGTGTTAAAACAAACAAAACCTTTGAACTGAGGTACTTGTGCATGTTTAAAGCTACTATCCTGATTCTTACACAGATGATGGCAACAGAAACACATGGGCTGCAGATGAAAGTGATGATTGCACTGAACAGAAAAAAAGAAACTGATCTGAGCAATATTGTTTACTGTACCAGTAAAAAAGGGAGTCATGTAACCTTTGCTTGATATTTGTGGTCTCTCCAAAGAAACAAAACAAACTGAGGGAAACCTATTTACACACATTAAAACCTGCACATTTACTGATACACTGAACCCGTCCACACATAATGATGTCATTTTTATTTAGCGGCATAATTAGTTCTCATTTAATTTTTTTAGGTTGCACTTAGGTTGCACTTAACATTTTAAATAACTTAAGCACACTGTAACTATGGAGTAATATTAATTATTTATATGGTTAGGGTTAAAACGCAGGTTAGGTTTTGCGCAGTATTAATTTTGACAGCAAACTTTGATTTCTTTTTAATCTTAGACTTTTTTTTCTAAAATTACATTTGAATTTCATATGACATTTATTCATTTTAGTCTTTTAAATTATTTTAGTTTTAGTCTATTTTTAGTCGACTAAATCTATTGTAGATTTAGTTGACAAAAATATATTTGCTTTAATTTAGGTGTAATTTAATTAAACTACTGCATACATTTATTTATACAAAACATTCTAACTTGAAATTAAATAAAACAGTTTTATTAAAATATAGAATATAGCTTTTCCATTGAAGACCCAAAAATTTGATGTGCATTTTTATTCATATCATAAGTTATATTTCAAATTTTGTTAAAGCAATGAATCCACATGTAAGAACAGTAGCAAACAGATCAATCTGAGGTGAACCTATTTACACACATAAAAAACCCTGCACATTTACATTGAATATGTACATCCATAATGATGTCATGTTTGTTTAGTAATTAAAATAAGTAATTAGTTCTCATTTCATTTTATTAGGTTACACTTTATTTGAAAGAACTTAAATACACTTTATTAACAATGGAGAAATAATAATTATTTACATGGTATGGGTTAAGACGCAGGTTAGGTTTAGGGCAGTGTTCATTTTGACAGCAAATTTTGATTTAGTTTTAGTAGTTTTACTAAAATTCCATGTTAATTGTATTCATATTTTAGTTTTAGTCTAGATTTAGTTGACTTAAATATACTTGGTTTAATTTAAGTGTAATTTAGTTAAAATATTGTACATTTTTATTTATACAAAATATTCTAACTTAAAATTAAATAACAGTCATATTAAAATATAGAATAGTGCTTTTGCATTGAAGACCACACATTTTTATATGGATTTTTGTTTATATTAAAAGTAATATGTCAAATCATGTGAAGGCAATCAATCCACATGTAAGAACATAGCAAACAGAACAAACTGATGTATACCGATTTACACATAAAAACCGTGCACATTTACTGATACACTGAATATGGACCTATAATGATGTCATGAACATTTAGCAGAATAAGTAATTACTTCTTATTTCATTTACTGTAATTAGTTACACCTTATTTTAAAGAACTTAAATACACAAACTATGGAGTAATATTAATTATTTATATAGTTAGTGTTAAAATGCAGGTTAGGTTTGGGGCAGTGTTTATTTTGACAGCAAATTTAGTCGGTTTTACATTTAAATTTTATTCCTATTTTAGTTTTACTCTAGATTTAGTTGACTAAAATATATTTGGTTTAAGTGTATTTGAATTCAAATATTGTATACATTTATTTATACAAAATATTCTAACTTAAAATTAAATAAAACAGTTTTATTAAAATGTAGAATTTAGCTTTTCCATTGAAAACAAAAATTAGATATGCATTGTTTATTTTTATCATAAGTAATATGTCAAATTATGTGTCGGCAATCAATCCTCATGTAAGAACAATAGCCGTCTGGAAATGCAGGATTGTGCAATTATTTAGCAAACCTTTTATTTCAACGTGGTAAACTACTAGTTTTTTTTAACTAGTTTGTTGAACAGTTTTAAGCCATCAAATCTTTAAAAGGGTGTGAAATAGTTTAATTCAACTTTGTAATGTCAATTTATACCAAGCTTTATTGTTGTAGTTGGTGTTACAAGAAAAGGTGCTCAGCTATAGCACTGATTCAATAAGGAGGGCAATGATGTTGTATCCCATGTCTACTGTACTTTTCAAATGTGTGTGTGTGTGTGCATCATGCATCACACACCAAGATTATTTTGATTGCATATTTACCAAAATACATCCCTCAGTTACATTCTCGTCTTGATTTTATTAGTCAAGAAAATGTCAATATATTTTTGTTATAGTTGTTGATGTCATCGCTTAATTTTTATTTAGTTTTCGCCTTGTTGGTCACAAAAAATTATAATGAACATTTTTGCCAACAAAACCAACTGGTTTAGGGTTAGGTGCATGTAATTATGCATAATTAATTTTACATGGAACATGTGTAACAAGGACACCCTAAAAGTATTGCCTATATAAATGCACATTTCAACATAAAAAAGTTAATGTCATTAACAAATTGGTATATTTACACATATGTATCAGTGTAATTTGATATTTAGATACACTGTAAAAAATCCTGGCTGCCTTATATTTTTAAGCTGAATCAAAACAACCTTATGAATACATTGAACTTATATTATGTTAAACTGACCTAAAACAGCTTACATAACTCATAAAATTAAATTAGAAAAGAATTAACTAAGTTTAATAAATTACAATGACCTAAAAACATTTGCTGTCATGACTAATTGATCACATTTTTTTTTTTTACAGTGTAGTATTGTAATAAAGTTCGTTGTTGAGGGAAGAAGAAGACAGGGTCGGCGATTCAGGTAAGCAAATACTTTATTTATCTGTAAATGCCACCACACATGTATCGGTGTATGTGTGTGTGTGTGTGTGTGTGTGTGCTCTCTCCTCTCCCGACTGCTCCTCCCGTTCTCCTTAAGAAGGGAGTCTCTCCGGCCCAATCACTAGAAAGACAGGTGTTATTTATCATTTCTGAATGACCCGCTGATTAGCCGCCGGGCTCCTAGCATGCTCTCCCCCCTTATTGGGTGTTCGATCACGCTTACCTCTCCACAAGTATATTTAGTTGAATAATAAATAGAACTCCAGTTAAAGACATACAGTTGAAGTTGAAATTATTAGCCCCCCTTTAAATTGTTTTAAAAATATTTTCCAAATGATGTTTAACAGAACAAGGAAATTTTCACAGTATGTCTGATCAAGAAAGTCTTTTGTTTTATTTTGGCTAGAATAAAAGCAGTTTTTTTTATTTTTTTAACACCATTTTAAGTACAAAATTATCAGCCTCTTTAAGCAATTTTTTTGGATAGTCTACAGAACAAACCATTATTATACAATAACTTGCCTAATTACCCTAACCTGCCTAAATAACCTACTTAACCTAATTAAGCATTTAAATATCACTTTCAGCTGTATAGAAGTGTCTTGAAAAATATCTAGTCAAATATTACTTGCTGTCATCATGACAAAGATAAGCTAAATCAGTCATTAGAAACAAGTTATTAAAACTATTATGTTTATAAATGTGCTAAAAAACCTTCTCTCAGATAAACAGAAAATAAGGGGGGTCGACTTATAATTTAGGGGGGCTAATAATTCTGAATTCAATTTTACATTAATATGTTTTACTTGACGGGATGTTACAACTTTCTGTCCACAAAATCATGTACAGACGTCTTTTGTGTAAGAGTTGGGGTGGTAGTTTAAACAGAGTGATTGCCTCAGTTCAGAGGTTTTATTTATTTAATGTGAATGTTGGTGCACTTCAAACATAAGACATTGACTTTTATGACAGGAAGTTGCACAAGGAACCTATACCAAGTTTTAGCGAGCAAAATGCTAATGCAACATTTTTATACTGCTGTACATTTGTATCACTGTACACATTGAAGTTAGTGAGTTCTCTTGTATGAACACAAACACAAATATGTAAGCATTTTAAGTTTTTTTTAATTTTGAGAAGTTTTCAGGATATATTTTGTAATTTTGGGTACATTTGGTCACACCCATTTAATGAATGACCCTGTTAGAATACAAAAGTCTTTTTATTTCAAAATTATTGATCTTGGCATTCCAGAGATTTGTACAACACTGTTTATGCTCAGGTTAAAAACTCAGGGCTGGTTGCATTTAATATATATTTAATAAATAATATTAAGCTTGCCTGATAGCAGAGGTTCTTGAGGCAAGGTTCGTCAGAATGAGGAAATTGTCTCCATTCACTCTGCACACAGCAAAGGCACAATGACCAGGAATAAAAGAGCGCACTGACTGACTGCTGATAATTAAAGAGCGCCTTTTTCTTCATTCCTGTATTTCATCTGTTTGCAGAGTTTAATTAAAAAAAAAATCTTTTTGACAAGTTGTTTTACTATAGTTTATGACAGAAAAGTTCTAATTTGGCCATCTTCTCTTAATCTAAGCCTTTTTAATGTCCATGGCATGATTTATGCACGTGATGTATGCAACATGTTTATATTAGTTTATATTGTTTACGTGGTGGATATTGCACTCTCTTCCTTTTGCTCTCTCGTTAACATGCTTAAATACTTGCGCTATACATGACAATATAAACGTTTTTTTTAGTCCTTATGTATGAAATTTAAGGTCTGGGACTCTGCTAAAGTCTGTTCTGAAATGACAGCGTCAGACTTGAGGACATTCGCGATGGTTCTTAATGATCCACGACTCGCATTGACAGGTAAAAAATTCCATCTACCTGCTTACACTGCTGACACAATGTCAAAGATCTAATACATAACGGATAAATTTTCAACATATGAACAAGGCCTGAACCTGATTTGAATAAATTGAAATCCATGTGATTTTTCCTGTTTACACGCACATGCGCCATATATCATCTATGCCACACAGAAAAAAAAAAAATCGGAATTGAGTCACTTGAACCAAGCAGTGTAAATGCAGCTAAAAGGTGGTGTTGTAGTTACAATTACCTGCCGATTTTAGCCTTAGCACCACCAAGTGGTCAAACTACATCATTTTGTTTACTGTTACCTCAGAAACCTTTTATAATTGTTTTGTGCCCTACCCCTAACCCAATTGAAACTTTAACTTAATAATAATAACCAATTCGTTGATAATCTCGCTTCAAAATAATCTTTGATTTAGTTAAGACTGGGTCTTGGGTTATGCCAGATGGGAAAACTTTTGTTCAAACTGGCAGCATCATCATGCTGGTTGGGGTGAGACATAGTCATATTATAGACCGGGCAGTTCAATTTAGAATCTCTCAAAAATGCAGAATGTGAATCTGTAAATGAAAGACTGAATCAGAATGTGTGTCTTTGAAAATAAAAGTAGAAATAGGGTGTCAGTACTCTAAAAGAAACCATAATAATAATAATAATAAATAATAATCATAATAAAAGCACAAATTATATAGCAAAACTGACTTTTATTGAAATTCACAGAGTTAGTTGTGAATGAAGTGCATCATGCATACAGCACAATGCAACACAATGTGTTAAGACACTTGTGACGTTAGTCTCTATGTGTGCGCGCAAGTAAAATGAGACTCGTCACAACACGTACCAATACGATAGCAGCCTCCTCAAGACAACTATTCTGTACATCTAATATTTACATCATTGTATTTCAACATACATCGAAGGCCGACCGCTTCAGGACTGCGCAGATGGGGAGGGAGATAAAAGCAGATATTGAGTGATCTGAGATACAGACAGACATGATCTATTGCTCAAGTTTGGGCCTTCCAAGAAGAACTCAATCATTCACACCCTTTTTATGCCGTTTACATCACCTGATATATTTCCTGCCCACTTAGAATGGAATTCCAATGCTCAGCGCCCATAAACATACTCCCACACACTCAAACATGTGCACTTATTCATTCACTTAACCATTCACTCAACTTGTTTTAGCCTGTGCAAAACTAATGGCAGAGACTGATTACTGTCCTGTAGACATAACAGGCATTATTGCTCGTCTGAACATATTTCTTCGTCTGATCATATTTGTTGCCACACAATCTGACTGACAACACACATCATCAATCTGAGCGAGAGGTTCGTCTAAATAAATTAACCAAAACTGCTAAACTCTTACAACAAGACTGTTGCGTCAAGTCCATGCAAGGCAACACAAAGTCACCAAGGAAAATCTGGACTGAGGAGAATTTCCTGAAAATAAATAAAGCAGGTAAAAGTTCATACACCATCCTGTAAATCCACTAAAATCAAGGATAAGTCAGGCTTTCTCCATCTGAGACTGACACATCGATCCTCTTTGGCCTGATAAAAACAGATCATCCCTCCTTGGGATTTGCTTGGTCAAGAAAGTGTCTGCCAAAAAACAAATGCAGAAGTCCATCAGTATTCTCTATTTCCACTGCATAATATGCAGGCTAGCTCTCTACGCCAGGTCTAGTGTGATGCCGCCCCCTAAAGTCCTGCACATATAATAGCATACTTGAAGCAGAACACTAAAATCGGTGTGGTTTGCATGATCCATCCTGAGTTTGTCGAAATGTAGCATCCTCCCGTGTATTAAAAAAATCCACAGCATAAACAAAAGAAACGAGTCAATAGACGTAACTGCGTGTGTGCGAATGTGCAAAAAATGCTAATAAGCAGATGCATTTGATTGATCTCTTCACACACGATGAAATATCTCTCTCTTATTTCTCAAGTAGAAACGTTTCAGTGTTTGGTCCGTCACACATGTCTCCTCATTCTTTAAAACAGGAGGCAGGATGTTCCACTTGGCTTTTCAGTTGCCTTAGAGTGTTCCACATTTATAAATTTCTCATCTCTGTTGGGAGTGCTTGTGTAAATGTTTGTTTTGTGTCATAAAACTGATCTCCTTTTTCCATCAGTAAAAAAAACAACTGGGGTCCACATATCCACAATCTTCCCAGTGTCAGGCATAGCAGCCTAGTTTCTGACCATAAACACCAGTTATACTTTATACAAACTTCCAGGACCAGTTAAAGCAAGCTGTCCGTTGCCCATGTCGCTCACTTCGTCCTCTAAAAGCCCTGAAATGTCAGCGTTCGGTATGCTGTCGTGATAGCTGCTGAAGCTAATGTTGTCCTCCTTCAGCTCAATAGTCCAGAATGGGGCGTTCAGTTTGCGGTTCTGGTATTCTCTGTAAGTGTAAACACCACCCACCACCGCCAACAGAGCTATCACTACTATGATGATGACGGCTAGGATGATAATGTTGAACTGGTTCCAGGGAAGTGGCGTGACTGTTGTGGTGGTGGTGGTGGTGTTGGGGGTTGAGCTGGCCAGGCTGCTCAGCAGAGCGGTAGTGCTGGTGAATTGTGTTGTAGCATTGGGGCTGGAGGTCATGGTGGTGTAGAGAAACCAGCCGGTAGTGCTTGAAGGAGTAGTGTGGACAACTATGGACAGGGTGAGAGAGAAAGAAGGACAGTTTGAGACATTACATATCTAATATACAACGTTTATCCAGAAGAATTGAATTCATTGCACTCCAGTGGTTTTGCAGTGATATGGTGTGAAAAGCAGGGTTTCCTGCATGGCTGCTACTGAAAATGTGAGTTTGCAGTTTGTGCTGAATGTGGTGAGACGAAAAGGCTGAGCATCCTGACATAATAGCAAAGAAAGCATGTCTTTACACTGATTTTTATATTACTTTGTTGGTGGGTTGCATGCAAAAAAGAAACATAAACCAAACTAATAAAAACCAAACAAATGAAAACCAAATAGGGTGTTTCCAAATGAGTATGATTCACAACTCTCAGTTGACAGTTCTTGCAGTAACATTGAAAAGGTTACTCTTCTGAATCAGCATGACAGATGTTTTGCTGAACCTCTGACTCACAAGCTATCATTGCTTTCACTTTCTCTAAGAAAGAAAGGAAAAAAATACAGTATATGTACACAAACACTCACACATCGATATATGTTAAAAAGTAAGAGAGCAAATGTAAACTCTGCAAACTAATGATGTTGTTAAAAAATACCTGCATTCAGAAGTTTATTTTCCACACCAATAGAAGTTTATTTTTGAAGTTCTAACTTCAAAAGTGCTTATCCATCCATCCAGCCATCCATTTATTTATTTATTTATTTATTTATAATTATTAAACAGGAAAAGATTAAAAGATAATCGGGCCTGACTCAGTATGAATGCTGTTTTTCAGCAGGTTCTTGCTCTGCAGAACATAAAAACAGACTGACATCTCATCCATCAACACAGTACAAACAATCACCAAACATATAAAATAAAGAAAAGCAGGCTACTATCTCAGTGGCTACAGCGATAGTTGACCATCAGATGACGAGCATGGGATTTTTAAAAAAGTCTCAGTGCTGGTATTGTTTTGAGATGTTGTGGGATCTCATTCCAGGCTTTTGTGAAAACATAAAAGAAAGGTCTTTGTCCATAACAGTTTTTAAAAGCCAGCACTGGCAAACATCCATTTGTTACAGATCTGGTGGAACGATCCGTCCTTGTGCTGAGTTTTGGTACCAAAGCACAAAGGGCTGCTGAGGTAGGGCTATTTAAAATTTGATAGTACAGTTTAATACCTGTGTTCATACTGTAGTTTTGAAATGTTAAAGCCTTAGAAAGTGATAGAGCAAAACAGTGATGTGTCCATCCAGAAAGTCTGTTGTGGATTTATAGGCCCTATTGTACAGTCTAGCTATTGGCTCCAAGATATCGTTTGTTGTGAGAGACCAAATAGGCAGACAGTAAGAAAAGGTAGACAAGATTATGGCATGCAGATAAGTTTCTGAAACAGAAAAAGACAAATTTGTCCTAATTTTGCCATAAACAAACAGCTTTTGTTTCAGCTTTTTATAAACATTTTGAACATGGTTACAATAAGTGAGGTGAGAGTCCAGACTGATTCCCAAATATTGATATGTGGATACAATGGAAAGTTTTTGATTTGAGAAAGTGAGGAGATGGGATATGGATAATTTTCTCCTATAGGTTAATAAAAGTACATACACTCTGTTTTCTAAACCTTAATAGTCAAATGATTGTCTTCCATCCATCCATCCATCCATCCATCCATCCATCCATCCATCCATCCATCCATCCATCCATCCATCCATCCATCCATCCACAGTATCTATCTATCTATCTATCTATCTATCTATCTATCTATCTATCTATCTATCTATCTATCTATCTATCTATCTATCTATCTATCTATCTATCTATCTATCTATCTATCTATCTATCTATCTATCTATCTATCTATCTATCTATCTATCTATCTATCTATCTATCTATCCATCTACCCAGATCTTTAGATTTCTTTAAAATTGGTATTTATCAAAGAATGAAAATGCAAAGCACACTGCAAACAAATAAAAGAAACAGAAACGACAAATAAAATGCCACTGAAAGAGAATTCAGATGAAGGGATTGAAAAAGAGCGAGAGCAGTAAGAGCATGCGGAGGGCTGATCTAGTGTGATGCACAGAACAGATGCCGCACACTGGAGGAAGGTTCAGTGGCAGGAGCGATTCTATCTGTTCAGCACAACAGACAATGTCACACAGTACTCGGTGTACATAAAGACTAAAAACCTACCTCAGAAAACATGAGGTTCATTATGCTGTTTTATTTTAGCAAAATTCTAAGTATACTTTTATAATACTTTCATTTTTTAATTGGATAATTCACCCCAAAATGGAAATTTGCAGTTAACTCAACCTCGAGACATCCGTGAGTTTTTTTTTTCTCCAGTAAAAAATGATAAAGCTTTTTTTGAGCTAAAACTGTGATGCTTAGTGATTCATAAAATGAAAGTCAACACTTTGAGAGTCAAAAAAGGCACAAAAAATATTACCAGTGCCTGCTGATGATACACTGAGGTCTTATAAAGGAAAATTACCATAAAACTGAATATTATTACAGTGATATTACCTGTATTACCAATATTAAGCCACAGTGTCTGCCATCAGTCCTCCTGAGTGAGGTTTACTTCACAATCAAATCATTCTTTTGAACTAAATCCTTTTACAGAACTGGATGAACCAGTTCACCAAGTCAAACTGACCCATCTGAAACAGTTTGCAGATTGAGCCTGCACAAACAGAAGTTACCCAATCAAAGTAACTGTCTGGCTTGTCTCCTTTTTAGACAAGCCAGACAGTTACTCTGATTTAAACAGCCAATATAACTGTATATATGACTCAATAATTCTGACGAATGAGTTACTAAAAAATGAAATCAAGTAGGTATGCTCATAATAACAGATTCACTGTTAACCGAAAGGGTGCGTTTTTTACTGATTAATGATATCAGTTAAAAGGTTAAAAAATTTTATGTTTAGTATTCTTTTTAATTGGCTGCATAAACGTGCAAAACATATTTGTTAATTTACGGGATGAAAACACGTGCAACCACACATGCCTACAGACATTTTTTGCCAAAGAAGCAAAATGGAAGAAGAATATTGCTGGTCAAAGTTTGACACGATGTTGATACAACCAACAAACAAACCTTATTTCCGTTTGTAAATTAACAGTTATTAACAGTTCTTATACAATATCTATTTTTAAAATAGCCAACATAGTCTATGAATCAAACAAATTCAAAGATTTTTTTTTATTTTTGCATAATGACAACTCTGAACCATAATGAAGCTTTCATTTTATAACTTATAAAACACGTAGGGAAATTAATGCAATATCATATGTAAATAACAAAATAGTTATATGCTATAGGAGCCTATAGTTTACAAAAAGTCAACATATGAGCCTGGTCATTGTCTTTTATCACGTGCACATGAACCATGAGTGAGAGAAAATAAAACCACACAAAATCTAAGATAAAACCAGACGTTAAAGACATAATCTTTAAACTAACGACTTCTATTAAAAATGTCGACAGAGGTTTGTGCTATAATAATAACAACAGCAGAGCATTAATTAAATGCATATTTTCCGTGGAGCAATCGATTTGAGGTAGCCTAATATTTTTATTTGAGGAAGAAAAAAACATATGATGGGAAAAAACAATTTATGGTGGTTCTTAAAAAAGATTCAGTCAGTGTTTTTATTTTGTAATCTAAATTTGTGATTTAAGTGAAAAATATCTATGGCAGAAGTTTTTATTTATTTATTTTTTCTATGCTGTTGGAAATGCAGCAGGTGCGTGAAGATGCTGTTTTTATGTCCTGTTGTTAATATGTTTGCATGTTAAAATAAATTAGTATTTTAAAATGCAATATTTAATGTGTCAGACACAAAATAGACATCAATTATTTTGTTTAATTAAATAATAATTTATTATTAATCTGACCAGTTAGAGGTTAATATGCGGTTAATGAGCGGCAGTTATCGGGATGGCAAAATTAACCAAAATGAGCATCCTTTAAATCAAGCATTTAAATTAAGGGGTGAAATTAAAGTGTTTGTGTAAATGTTTTTACATTCATGTAAAAAAGTGAATTAGTAAAGACCAGTTTATTCACTGTACATGTTTTAGAAATGCAAAATGTCTGTATCATTAACGGGTGTTTTGATAATAAACATGGGCCAAAATTTGAAGTTGATCAAAAAAAAGTGTATTGAAAAATACTGTTGACTACTACAATTGTGTATGCTACATCATTAAGTAAATAAGTAATCATTTAAAGTTGTGCATTTGGTAGATGCTTTTATATTTAAAGTAACTTACATTGTATTAAATGTACACATTTTGTCAGCTGTTTTATGAGAATCAAACCCATAACCTTAGTGTTGCAAGTGCCATGATGTTCTATTTAATGTTGCTTAGTTAAGCGCCCTGTCAATTACTTTGGCACATCATCCACATTTCATTCATATTTAATCAAATCCGCATTTAGCACTAATCAAATTCAAGTCCAATGCAATGTATTGTGGCCAATTTTAGCCATTATTGTACGAAAGGTTCTGTACTTACCATCTGGCTAATTTGGAATTTCAACATACTATAATTTGGGATATACAAATTAAAATTTGAATACTATTTAGGAGGAATGGTATGCAAACTGAGACGCAGAATACAAATTAATATAATTTGCATATGTTGTTCTGTTAGTTTAGCATTATATGAGGATAGTATCGGTGAACGGCAACATGGTGGTCCTGTAGCAGCAGAACATCTGGAGAAGAAGGTTTTATTGTTGGCTGAGGGGAAAGATTGACAAAAAGAAAGAGCAGATTTGGCTGATGTACTAAAATGATAAATCATTTTCATCCTCCTCTTTCCTCATTCCCCCTGTGCTCCATGCTTACTGTTTGTCTGCTGGACTAAGGGTGCCTTTGGGAATCAAACTCTTGTGATATGTCCTCCTACAGTACGCTAGTGGTAGAATCATACAAACGGATGTTGTGAGTCAGAAACCTTATCTGGGATTAGTCATTTAACAACACATCCTCTCTTCCCCTTTCTGAAAACCACAGCCATTTAACACGCAAACTATTAATACAACTATTGCAATCAAAAGTATACACTCTTCCTGCTCACACAGCAAATCTTGGAAAGCCGAAAACCATCAAGATCCTCATGATGCAACACTGTACGTCAATGTACGGTAAGAGATTAGCAAAACTGAAACTGCAGTGAATGCATGGAGAAATTAAATCAACATGTCCATGACACACACAGAGAGAGAGAGAGAGAGAGAGAGAGAGAGAGAGAGAGAGAGAGAGAGAGAGAGAGAGAGAGAGAGAGAGAGAGAGAGAGAGAGAGAGAGAGAGAGAGAGAGAGAGAGAGACCCAAATACACCACGACTAGAGAAATATTTTCCCCCAATTTGAAACATTGATCAGTTTATTTTTTAATTTAAATGACTCAGAAAAACTTTACCATATACTCGGAGAGGACGAATTGACATTTAGACTAGCTGCAAAATATGTATATACCCTAGTACACACCATAAGAAATGGTTAATGTAAACTCATGTATCTTATTTAAATAATTTAAACTTTTTATTATTATTATTATTATATTTATCAAATGTATTGTTTTTTTGAGTTTTTTTTGTGTGTGTGTCATTATATATTATCTGTATTACTATTAATTTTTCAATGGTTTTAATGTTTCATATTTGAAGTGCTTTGGCAATACTGTACTTAATGTCATGCCAATAAAGCAACTTGAACTTGAACTAGAGAGAGAGAGAGAGAGAGAAATACAGTTCATTATTATTTATTATTGTTTTATCCTAAAAATTGGTTAAATATACTGTTAGTTATTGTGTTTTCCCCCTTAATTTGATAATTTGTTTTCATGTATTGCTCAGGATAATTGAGTACACCCCATTTTGAAAATGAATATTTTTCTCCATTTCTCAGTGAATCTAGGCAATGTATTTTGGTGCATTTAAACAAAACAGATTGATTAAACAGATATATTTATTAAAATCATATTTTAGTCACCAAACATATTAAGAAATTGAAAGATAATGCAATTAAATTCAAGCTAAATGTTGCAAAAAAAACCCCAAAATTTCAGCTAAATGTTTCATTTTTAACATTTTATTTCTCTTTTATAAATGAAAAAACAGATTTCTCTTTTATAAATTTGTATTGAATATTTTTCTATAACATTTACTGTAAATTTAGGTTTACTAGTTTTTAGGCCGTTATTGTAAGTTATTTTGTTAGATTAGCTTTAGATTTGGCTTAAGTACTGACTAATCTAATGTATATGCACAAATATAATATTTCATAGCTTCCTTTTAAAAAAATATGTATTAAAAAAACAGACTTGTGAGGGGTGTACTATATGCAGAGCACTGTGTATCATTTGTTTTCATGAGAGCCAGTGGAGAAAACTTTTCTCTTTCATCTTTTTAAACCTCATATAAGTTTTTTTCTTTCTTATTTGAATATGTATTTATCTAAATTATAATTGTGTGTTTTGATTTTGTTCAGTTTTGTTTTTTCCTTTTCTGTATGTATTTACACTACTCAAAAGTTTACACT
This sequence comes from Danio rerio, assembly GCF_052040795.2. Lineage (NCBI taxonomy): Eukaryota > Metazoa > Chordata > Actinopteri > Cypriniformes > Danionidae > Danio > Danio rerio. The sequence continues at coordinate 32,589,500 of NC_141025.1, read as the reverse complement.
AGGTCAAAAGTTTAAGGTCAGTAGGATTTTTAAATGTTTTGAAAATTAGCTTCTGTTGCTCACCAAGTCTACATTTATTTAATCAAAAATACAGTACAAATTGTAAAATTTTTAAATGTTACTGATCTATAAAACAATTGTTCAAAGTAGTGGTTAATATAATATAATATCATATAATAATATAAAATAAATATAATAATAAATAATAATTAATTTAATTGATTTTAAAGATGAATTTTCAGCTTCATTATTCCAGTCTGCAGAGACACATGATCCTTCAGAAATCACTCCTATATAAATTATTATTATTAATTTTTTTTTTCGGCTTAGTCCCTTTATTAATCAGGGGCCGCCACAGCGGAATGAACCGCCAACTTATCAAGCCTATGTTCTATGCATTGGATACCCTTCCAGCTGCAACCCATCACTGGGAAACATCCAGACACAACCATTTACACACACTCATACACCACAGCCAATTTAACTTACCTAATTCACCTGTACGGAATGTCTTTGGACCTGTGGGGGAAACTGGAGCACCCGGAGGAAACCCACGCAAATGCAAGGAGAACATGCAAACTTTACACAGAAATGCCAACTGACCCAGCCGAGACTCTACCCACTGCGCCACCACATCACCCCATTATTATTATTAATATTATAATTAATGGTAATCGTAATAAAAGCAATAATGACTAGAGTGATCATTTCTTCTACATACAACAAGAAAGGAGTTATTAATACTTTTAATAAACATTTAACAATTTATCTCTTTTTTATTTAATAAATGCCACCTTGATAAACAGTATAATTTTCTTAAAAAGGAAAAAGAAAAAAAAACTGACCCCCAACTTTTGACCGGTAGTGTATATATTATATAATCATTCTGATTTTATTAACTGTTTATGTAATCTGCAATGCTTTGGCAATACTTGATGAGTCATGCCAATAAAACACTTGTCTCCAGTACAAGTCAGATACAGTACATTATGGCCTGTTCATAACAGGGATAATTATTGAATTATGAATTCTAATTAACGATGTAAATTTTAAATTTAAGATTTCACACCACAGTTCTAATAACAGTGCTACATGGAGACAATATTAGTGAAACCAGTATGAGAATAAGTTGTTTTCCAGCTGTTTAAACATTAAAAATTGACAATCGCATTTACATTCCTTTAAATTACTAGAACCACACCAGCTACAGTATCTACACTACCCTTTTGCTCGCCTGAATTGATGCAGTGTTCCATAATATGAAATATTATGGCCTTTACTTTATTAAGCTGCTTTGACACAATCTCCATTACAAAAGTGATGAAATTGATAAAAAAAACTGTGACTTTTATCTTTAAAAAAACAAATTAAGATTATTTTGAGTGCTCTCTGATGCTGCATAGACAGCAAGGGTCATATTATATTACATTTCCAAAAGAACGTCTTTAAAAAATCCATGTGTCCTCAGTGATTCAGCTGCAATTTTATGAAGCGACAAGACTACTTTTGTGATTTCCATTTTCACAGAGAGGATGCTCTGCTTTTTTTGCCCAGTATTACTTATACAAACCAGAATATACATTGACGTGCGCTGAGGTTTGTGGCTGGGGAGGCATTGACACTTTCAGAGTCAGATTTACAAACATATCCACCTGATATATTTGCCAACTACCAATTTTGTTTTATATCTCATATATCACCATTTTTTCTATACACATAGCAGGTATATATTGGTCCAAGGAAGAATGTAAAATGTATAGCGGTTCAGCATGCCTCTAAAAGATATCCATCTGGATGCTTCAGACAGCCTATAACATGCGACACACACAGCACCATGGAGGCTGTGCAGGTTCTCTCTCTCTACTGCCTGCCTCACCTCATGTCTTTTCAGTGCGGCTGTATGTCAGATCCTAATACTAAATAAGTGATATTCGTGAAATACATTACAATTATATGGAAAATGAGGACACATAATAAAAATGTCTACAATGTATAAAAAAAATTTAACAAAGCATTACATTGATAGCATACACAGAGTAAGCAAAAGGCATGCGCTCAAGCCAGTTTGCAAGGGATTGTGCAGTCTGATGTGAGGCACAGCTTGGGCTGCCTCACCTCACTTCCTACGCTGTAACTGAACAGAAAATAAAACAAAATACAGCGATTTTGATTATAAAGTAATTGGAATTATTTGAATCATACAGAAACTGCATTTATAGCACAGATCAGTGGACAAAAAACTATTTTATCAATAGTATACATCTCATGATGGCAGGTGAGGATAATGACTAACCGCATGTCCCTGATACAGACATCAGCAGGCTGATATATTGCTCTCATTAGTGCATATCAAAAACTGATATTAAAGAGAAGAAATTGTTGAATAAAATCCTTGTTTTTTTTAGTTTTTTTTGTGCACAAAAACATTCTCGTAGCTTCATAAAATTACAGTTGAACCATCAAGGAGACATGGATTTATGAACTATCCCTTTCAAGAGTATTAGCATTTAAAGTAGCAGATGACAGAACTGCAGCATGCTCTTAATTAACAGAACATTACAAGTTATTGTGGATGGTAATGTCTAAACGGGACATTTACTTATCATTTGTCTCACAATACTCTTTTAATGCTAATTTTATTCATAAAATCTAGAATGGAAAATGTTTGTTGACAACCTTTTTTCATGAAGACATGATGCCATCATTAAATAATTACTGTGACTATATCAACATGCAATATTGCTGACAAAAAGGCAACATTTAATAAGGCAATACTATTTTAACATGCTTGTCGTACAAGCTTGTGGTTGCCAGATGTCAAGTCAAAATGTTATAATCAGAGACTTTCTTTTAAAACAAGTTTTGCTTAATTTTTCTAATGTGGCATGGCGCATTTCACTGCAGAAACAGAACAGATAATCAGATATTATCAATCATCTTTTAGATATTAGCAATTACTATAGAGGTATTATGTTCCAATTAATGTGTAATAGAGCACAAGCCTCTTGCACTGTATGTGATTAAATCTAAGATTAAACCTAGTCAGTGATGAACTTTAATTAATGCAAACATAATTCACACTAATTAACTATATAAATGCTCTTGAGCAACACATATGTAAGTCTTTTTGTTGTAGTCTTGAAAAAATAACATTGATGAAATTCAGAATTATTGGAACAACAATTAGGAATTTCACAGCTTTTCATTATGAAACATTTTGTGATGTAAAGCAGCGGTTCCCAACAGGGGGTTGCGGCCCACAAGGGCCTGGCGCAGTAGATAGTGCTGTCGCCTCACAGCAAGAAGGTCACTGGGTCGCTAGTTTGAGCCTTGGCTTTGTCAGTTCAGTTGCCGTTTTTGTGTGGAGTTTGCATGTTCTCCCTGCATACGCATAGGTTTCCTCCGAGTGCTCCGGTTTCCCCCACAGTCCAAAGACATGCAATACAGGTGAATTGGAAAGGCTAAATTGTCCGTAGTGTACGAGTGTGTGTGTGTGTGTGTGTGAATGAGTGTGTTTGGATGTTTCCCAGAGATGGGTTGTGGCTGGAAGGGCATTCGCTGCGTAATAACGTGTTAGATAAGTTGGCTGTTCATTCCGCTGTAAAAAAAAAGGCACTAAACCGAAAAGAAAATGAATGAATGAATGAATGAATGAATGAATGAATGAATGAATGTATTGAAATTTATGACATTAGTTGGCTAACAATGGTGTTCAGAAATGCATCACTAGGTGAGTTGTTTGATTTGGGTGGTGTTCACTTGCACTGGTTCGACAAAAGCGGCCGTTCCTTGCGCCACCTGTTGGATATTGCGTAAAGCACAAGCATTTTTGTTTTTCAAAATGAAAAGGCGGCCTTTGCTGCTGCAGCACTGTGTGTGACTGCGTGTGACAAATTGCAGCACTACGAGTAAAGAAACGCATATTCTCAGTGGCTACATCTGTAATTCACAATACTAAATAAGGTATAAAAAACATTAAAAAACAGGTGTCTAAACTGACTGTTCTTATGGATGGAAAAAGCGATGATTCAGAAGAAAATCAATTCTCCAGTCTCAAACATTAGAAATCATCAATCAGAGCAAAATATTCTTGATTACAGCTTTAAGAGCATGGCAAAAAATGACAATTTTTATTAACTGAAATGTTGCCATTTGTAAAAAAGAAACCTGTGATATAAATGAATGATACCAAAGTCCTATTATTCCCACACTCCTATATCATCACTATGCATTTTATCTGAAATGAATGTCAGTCACCTGTAGGAGTGCAGTTTCTGGCAAGCGGGTCTCCGGTGAAGCCGTCTGCACAGCGCTCACAGTGTGGCCCTGTGCTGTTGTTGATGCAGCTCAGGCAGTAGCCCGTGTCCGGATGACAGATACGAGGGGACAAGCGGGGGTCTCCGTTCCCGCTGCAGTTACAGGGCAGGCATATGCTGTCAGCGTTGTAGAAGCCATCACTACACTGCTCACAGTTGGGACCCTGGTACTCTGGCTTACACTGGACACAGTAAGGCTGGCCCCTTGAGTCTAAACACATATGGAGAGAGAGAGAGAGAGAGAGAGAAGAGAGAGAGAGAGAGGAAAAAAGATGAGAATGAATTAAAAACACAGAATATATATACACTTTAAAAATTCAAGTACACTGAAAAAAAATGATTTATTGGATTTATTAATTTTTTAAGGTAAGTTGTTGCAATGTGGGCTAAATTTAAACAAGCAAATTAAGTTTACTTAATGAGTTTACTTAAAAACATTATCAAGTTTTATTTATTTGAATTCAGCCCATATAAATTGTTTGCAACCACTTACCTTAAAAAATAGTAAATCCAATTAGTCATTTTTTTTATGGTTATTAAAGTTATATTTAATGAAATCCCAATAGGACTTCTGATAGACTGCCATTTTGAGACGCAGAGCTCGTTTTGCCACCAGATGGCAGAATGTTTTAAGGATGAGAAGAGCAGCATGGTCTTTGTTTATATTAACCTATATTGAGTGTTTGGATAAAACCATTAACCTCTGGTCATTTTTGCAGTTAAAAATCGCATATCCTTTGTATACAAGTTTAGATTAAGGGCAAAACTTGATATATAAAAAGGCCCATTATTTCTTAAAAAGATAGTTCACACAAAAAAAAAATAAAAATAAAAATAAGAAAGAAAATTCTGTGTGCATTTACTCAGCCTCAACAAGTTACGTTCTTCTCTTGACCTTTAGCATTTTTGGTTATTATTTTCCAACATTTTTCAAAATATATTTTTTATGCTCATTATAAAAAAGAAACTTAAAGCTCTGGAACTACTTTCATTTTAAATTATGATGACAAGACATGCACACAAAGAAAAACTACTGCTAAAAGTCTTCACCAGAACGTTTGCAATGAAAAGCAGGAAGTAGATAAACAAACTGAACGGTAAATACAAACATGTGCTTCAAAAACCTGCTTTGCTTGAAGACAACTCATTGTGAAGATGAACATCAGATAACGTTTGGCAGATGAATAAGAGAACTGCCGTTTGTCGCATAAACGAGTGAAAGATGATACTTTGCATTTGTCCGATGTCCACAGGTAGCAGTGTTACAACATGACTCAATGCATAGGTGTGTGTGTATTTTATTTCTAATACAGTTAACAGCACAAAAATACTGTCTTGAAAGTGAACCCACAGCTCTTCTGTATTCATTGGTCAGAATTATCACACAAACGGTGGATGCTAATAATAAACGAATAATGTGACCTGCCACTGCAATTAAACTGCTTGCAACCAAATGTGACATCATAAAATCAGCATGATGATTAAATGACTGCTGGGAAAGCACTGAGGAAATACTGAAACATTTATAACATACTTTATACGTTTTCTTAAGTACCTGAAAGCAAATAGATAAACACTGATCATTCTGAAGAGCAATTTCACAATGCAGGACAATTTCAGCGTCAATTGGATATCATCTAGTGCTCATTTATAGTGAGAAAAAAGGACTAATGAGCATGAAGAGGTGATTTTAAAATCAATGATGAGCACAACAACTTGACTATATAAAAAACTCTCTTTTTTTTAGGCAGAAGTACTTGGTAGACTGAGACAGAATCTGTTGTTTATTAAATTTTTCTGCACAGCGTTTTTAGAATCATTTATGGTTATTAGTCAACACAATGGTTTTGAATCTTAATAGAGTAAATATTATTTTAATTAAAATTATTCCTGTGATGGCAAAGCTGTTTTCAATATCCATTTCTCCCGTTTTCAATGATCAGTCCCATGATCATTAAGAATTCATTCTAATACGCTGTAATAATAATAATAATGTCTAATAATATCTGTTGCTTCAGAAAAAAAATTATCTTATTTTGATTCCTATTTATTATCAGTGTAGAAAACAGCTGTGTGCTTAGAGTAAATTATACATTTCAGAAATTAACAAACAGCATTTTATTTAGCTATCTTTATTTGATATTTGACATTCTTGCTGAATAAAAGTTTTTAATTCTTAAACAGAGAAACGTAGCACCCCCAAACATTTATATGATATTATAAAGTACAGTAGTATGTACTGTATATACAGTAATGACTTCACAAAGTAAGAAAATAGACATAACCTGCTTACTGTTATCTAAACATTTGAGATATAAAAATGATGGTATGGTACATTCTTCAGCTTTAATGTCAGAATTCAACAAGTTTAATTCATTCACTATTCATTCATTTACTGAACAAACTGTCATTAAATATGCTATTCTTGCAGTAAAAAAAGGCAATGCAGTTTTTTAAAAGGGCACCTATTTTAGCCCTTTTTCAAGATTTAAAATACACCTTTTGTGTCTAAAGACTGTGTCTGTAAAGTTTCAGCTCAAAACACCCATCAGATTATTTATTATACCTTTTAGAATGTTGGCATTTTCTGCTCTGAACACAAGCTGTTTTTGTGGCCTGTGCATTTGATGCTATAATTATCACTGTCCACCATTCACGTGCCTGTCAGAGTGTACCTCAATTTCTGCCTCAGCTGTGTCAGATAAACAGCACAGTGACATGAAGGAAGCAAATTTCATGTAATGTTTGTGAGAAATACTACAGTAAAAACATTCCCAATGATTATTTGAAATATTAGTTGTGGAGTTAATTCAAGCCTTTTAATGAGTCACAACACACAATGTCACACACACAATTTTACACACACACACACGCGCGCACACACACACACACGCGCACACACGCACACGAACACAAACACACAGCGCGTGCGTTTATCTTAGCACTGTTTTTGCACGCAATCGTGACAGGATACAAGTCAATAACTGTATGGATATCTGTTATGTTAATGTACAAAATAAACCTGATTTACAATCCACAAACCGGGATTGAAGTGTCTTCTTTTATAATTGTTCTGACATGTGGATGTGGAGATAAAGACAGTAAAATCGCTGTAAATTATTACAAACATGGGCTGTTTTAAAAAAGTTTCAAGTTTATAAAACTCATTTTTGATCACATTTGATGATGATTGATGATTGCAGAGAGCTGAACAAATCTTTTATTCGCAGTTATTTTGCGCATCATGTTTTGTTGATATGATTATATGCGTTACTACGGAGACGTTAATACATGGCTGTCAATTAAATGCGGGGAAACAGCACTCGTTTGTCACGTTGCGGTGAGCCTCAAAATGGGAAGGATTATAGATCCCATTTTAACATCAGGAAATAAAAAAAAAAAACTCATTGTCTTTATATCACCCCAATAAGTGCCCTTTATATATATATATATATATATATATATATATATATATATATATATATATATATATATATATATATATATATATATATATATATATATAATGCTGTATATCTACATACTGTATAGAGCCCTATTGCACATTGCTATAATATTAAAGAAGATATTATCAACAGAGCACAGTTTATACAGAAATTTAATGGACTGGATAGCCTTTCAAACTTCTCCAAACTAGTCCATTTTGAAACAAGGCTTCAATAAAAACCTTAAAAAAGAATAATAAATAAATAAAACCTGTGCTCATCCCTGAATATGGATGTAAAAATACATAATTTCAAAGCTAGAAGCAGAATTGATTTTATAACCTGGCTCGATGCAGCAGAGTTAAAATAAAAAGAGAGAAGAGAACAGAACTGAGAAGGAGAAAAATGGACAGTTCAAGCAAAACCCATGTTGAGCCATACAAAGAGGGAGGGAGAAGCAATAAGACAGACTGTGTACCTGCTGTGAATCAAATACATTTAGCAGAGAGGCAGTTTCTGTTACAGTGAGTCAGGGGCTCTATGACCCTCCTATCATCCTTTGCCCAGACTCAGCACCCGCATACAGCCGTCAGCGGGACATAAAACCCAAAGCTCCAGGCAGTGATGTCCACCCCGGGACTACTACACTGGAAGAAGCAATTTTCCACATTTCTCAAGCATGAGGGCAATAACCACCATGGTAAGATAATGACACAAGGAAAGGACGGAGAGGGACCGAGACAGAAAAGAGCAAATTTGGATACAGATCACCACCACGGTAAAAAAAAGCCCTGTCGAGACAAAGAGTTTGAAAGCCATTTGAACTGTACATGATTACTACAACACAGAATCTTAACATTCAGGTTCGAGAGAATGAGAAAACAAAGAGAAAAGGCTGCTGGCGTTGGTAGTGAAAAAAATCAATGTTCTCACTCACACACACACACACACACACACACACACACACACACACACACACACACACACACACACACACACACACACACACACACACACACACACACACACACACACACACACACACACACACACACACACACACACACACACACACACACACACACACACACACACATCCTTTGTTTGATCTCACCTGTACAGTGTTTGTTTTCCCCCTAAAAGCTTTTCCGCTTCTTTTAGTGGTAGCAAAAACTTGACCGAAAAGTCAGCTGAAGCAGATGTCCCAACATATTACAGCATAAAAAGGTTTCCGGTGACACAGGAGAAAAGCTTCCTCATGTTGATGTGACTTGTGACGATAGTGTCTAAAATGAGGCTAGTTAATGTTTAACCAACTACCGGTTGTGTGGCTGGCAGCAGCTTGGGTAGTGTAGTGACCTTATCTTCATCAGCGTCACACAACGCACACAACGCCTGACGCACCAGACTCCCAACAGGTAAGGACATGCTCAGGCTATAGACACTCCAGCAATTCAAACACTTCCTGACCACAGTAAGAGGAAAATAACACACATACACAAATAAAATACAGTACCTCATAGAGTGATAAAGTTAGATGTACAGCATACATTCACAGTTTAAAATTAGCTGCTTACATTTTTACTCAAAATAAAGAAATGCAAAAGGTTGCCACTGAAGCCAATTAAACAATCGCTGTTGGACATTTTATTCTTATTTTGCAATAATTCACACACAGCACTGTTGCCAGCATGTTACCGCAGCTGCCCCTTTACAGTAATTTAGCTGTAAGTGTGTTTTACAGTAGTATGGCCCTACCGCAATTTCATTTTACAGTAAAATGGCCTATCAGTAACTTCTTTTTACAGTAAAATGCCCCTTACCACACTTTAATTTTACAGTACCATAATTTATAGTACTTTAACTGTAATTCCTCATTAACCATTTAATTTTTGCCTTCAACTAAAGCAGCAATACTTGATTACAGTAGAATACTGCAAATTGCTAATATACAGGAAGTTACTGTAAAAGCTTTAAAATGACCAACAATGCAGTGCATATTATAGCCTTAACTGAAGATGCAGCAGTTGATCAGGTCTATGTCATGTGCTAAAACAACAAGATGGCACAGCATATTTCAAGATGAAAATGTAAGGATTTATCAGGCTCCAATTTTAAACGATTGGTTCAGGGAGCACTTTACACATGGTTTGACCAACACTGAGTCCAGACCTTAACCCTACTGTGCCGGAGAAGACTGGGGAAGGCCAACTCTCTTATTATTTTCTTAGCAAAAAATGTATGCAATTTCAAATGGGAACAAATGTTTTGACATTGCAGAAGCATACTGAAACAATGTCACAGGCAGAGAATAATGTAGTCTGTGGTTTTCACGACACAATTCTTTTAACACAATAAGAAATAAAGTAAGATATAATGGCTCCATAGGCGAAAAGGATACAGATATAAGTGAAACACTATTCTAACTTATTTTCTTTTTTACACTAATGAGTCACAGACACTTAATGACTTGCCTGAGGCAATTATACGGTCTTCAAGCTGTTTTAATGACATTTTTTGGTGGTTTATACACTAACTGAGTGATAATATGGGATGTGAGATATTCAACTGTTTATTGTGTGTGCTGTAATGTGTAGTAAAGTTCACTCATGCTTTACTAACGTCTGAACTACTGTACCTACCACATTTATTTCTGCATTGTTTGCATTTCAGATACAATGGAAATTATTTGAGAGACAAACCTTTCCTACATCAAAAGCCATTTTAAGATTCACTGTGAATAATTCACTTTCACAGTCAACCACAAAGCCATAAAGAAAATAGCAGAGGAAAAAAAATCACATACTTTTTTTTCACAGACTGAATCAAAGCTGAAGCTGTGATGGGACAAAGTGGGCGACTTCGTCAAAATTACAGCAAGTGACAATGTGTGGCAGATAACAAGCAAACCACTGCTAGGTCATTTTCCATGCAAATTCAGCCAGCATATGCAAATCATTTCACTAAGGAAATCTAGCCTTGGCAAGAAGACGAGAAAAAAATCTGTTTAAAAGAAGCCGTTTATAAAGAAAAGACATTGCAAACTGCTGAGGAAATTTCAGTTGACAATAACTGGATGAGTTTATAAACTACATGGACATGCTTAAATTCTGATCCCGATTGCAGATAGTAATAGCAATATTATAATGTATGAGACAGCCATAGTGGCATAGATGACAAATATAATATGCTGTTCATGCAGATATGCAATTCAAACATTGTCGGTAGGTACTATTACAGTAAAAACAGCAATATTGTGAAATACTATTACAATAAAATGTTTTTTTTAATGCATTTTGAAACAATATTCTATTTTATTATGTATGTTTAGTATGTCATTTGTTCCTTTGTAAGCATGTCTTCAGTGTCACTGATCCTCTGCATGATTATGAGGAGGGTCATAGCCCAGTGTTGGACAACTTTGTTGCTTGGTGCTAAGACTCATACAGTATTTACATATTTAATATCTCAAAAACTAAAGAGATGCTTATTGATTTTCAGCGTAACTCTGTCTCTAATGCTACTACTACTACTATAAATGGTATTGTTGTTGAGACGAGTGAGTGAGTATAAATACCTGGGCACCATCCCGGATGATAAACTGAACTTTGAGGCCAAAAAAATCTTATTTTTAAAAAGGCGACTCAACGATTGCTTTACTTGAGAAAGTGGAAAGGATTTAATGTGAAGAAGTTTCTTCTTAGGACATTTTATCCCTCTTTTCTTGAGTCTCTTTTAACTTTTGCTGTGATTTGCTGGTGTGGTAATTTGATGGTAACAAGTAAAAACAGACTTTCAAAAATTTATCTTCTAACAAAAGATTTGTGGCACAAATCTAAATAGTATTTGACACATGTATAAGGTATGTGTCGTAAAGAGGGCTATGTCTATTTTAGCAGATGAGAACCACCCTCTTTATTCAATGTTTTGCCTCCTGCCATCAGGCAGAAGGTATACTAATTCTAGACGGGCTATAGGTCTAAGAGATATTTGCATTTATTTGTTCCAACTGCAGTTGGGTTACTTTAAGTTGTTTTTTTTAAAATGTTTTTTATTTTTTTTATTTTTTACTTTATTATGATTAATTTTATTGTTTACTGTTACCTCTATGTTGTTGAGTGTGACCTGTTGCTGTTAACTGTCGGCTATTCCTGTAAACCTAATTGCCCTTTGTGGACAATAAAGACATTACAATTCCAACGCCAATTCCTTCAGAAATTATTTTAATATGCTGATTTGATGCAAAAAAAACGTTAATATTATTTTTTTTTGCAAGGGCTTAATCTTTGAGGGAATAATAATATAAAAAATAATAATATAAATAATAATAATAATATTTGATAGATTTATAAATTTTTTATAATAATTATTTTATAATAATTCAGCAAAACCAATCATTTCACTAAGCAAACATTATCAACGTCTCCAATTTGTAAAATTGACTTTCAGATTGCCATAGGCTGTTAAATAGTCAGAACCAAGAATCAAACATTCAGTAGTCCTGTATGAATTAAATAAATTTTATAAATTATTATTTATAAAAATAACTTGCTTACATATAAAAAGCAACAAAAAACAAAACACAAAATGCAACGAAGACATTGAACATCAATTGGTATTATTTTAAAGACATCCACCAAGACATCTGTTTATTTCATATGATATTAATAATTGATTTTATTTTTTTTATTTAACGTTTAGTAACATCTGCCCTATAGAGCCCCTTTGAACTCTTTACAGATCAAATAAAGGCATTGTTTCCCACAAAACCTGACAAATAATGACTGACGGCAGGATTTGTATAGCCGTTCAAATTACATTTACATATTAATAAGACCCATGAAGAGTGAAAGCAACAGACACAATATGGTTAAATATGTACAGTACTGAAAGAATAAGACTTGTAGGATCTCTGCGCTCTCGAAAAAAGGCTTAATAATTGCATATTCTTTTTAAACTCATCCAGCTTGTTCATCAAACAATAAACACTACACGACTGCATAAATTTATAATGGCAGAAGGGAGAGATTCATCTGAGTCTGTCAGTTCTGCTCCACTTAAAGGTTCTCATCAAATCATTAATGTGTGTCTGTTTATTTAGAGAACTCATGGGTTTTGATTTAACAACACATAACTAAAAATGTCAAGTCCACATCAAGAAAATAATAGGAGGTGCTAATAGTGTCTTGTTCGCTGTTCAGGGCAATCGATTTCACTCTGTCAGAAAGACAGAATACATTTGTAAACTCAGAGGCGTTGCAAGCACAAACCAAGAATTACTAAAGCAAAGCAAATCCGCTCATTTGTAGAGATTAAATTACTGACTTCAGAGGGTTTGAGCTACAAAGAACTGATTTCAGAAAAGCTACTTCAAAATCCTTTTCTTCTACTGATTCAAAGACTCAAACAAATTAGTAAATGTGTAAAACAGATACCTCAGATAGGGGTCAATGCAGCATAACAGTACAACTTTACTGAACAGAATGAACAGCGCTACCGTATTACACTTCATTATTCATAAAAATTAAAATGCTCCGTTCAAGACGAAAAAAAAAAAAAAGATATATTAATGAAAGTTTCAAACAAGGAACAAGTCAAGAGGGAGTATGATGACAGGACTTTTGGGTTAACTAACCCTTTAATGAGGCCAACTACTACAACTATCTCTATTAATCCATTTATGTACATACTTTACTAGTTCTGTCTGGTAATTTTCTGCAATATCAGCTCTCGCAGAGCCTCCTCAACTTTCTGTATTACTCCGTCCACATAGATTGGGATCAATAAACTCACTACACTTTGACAAATATTGCAGCTGTCGGACAACATAATGTTCTTTTTATGCAGGAATGTTGTTGGTTAGTTTGCAACTATGTAGTTTATTCAAAAGGATAGTGCCTATTTTAAATCTTTATAAGTTTGTAGATAAAGTGCTTTGGCATCCATCAGCCTGTCATACTGTGCAGAGCAAGAACGGTTGATGTTCCGTTACAAGATGGCGCCAGAGGAGAAAAACTCAGCATAATTTCAAACTACAGCTGATCAAATCATTATAAAACAGGTGACTTTCTAAGTTGACTTCTCTCTTTTGTATGTTGTAGTGCTGTATTTATACCATAATAATTGTAGTGTATTGAGTGTGAGATGGGACTAACATATCAGGAATGTATGTATGTTGTGTTGGCCACTCTTAGTATAACCCAAAGTTACTTTTTGGTTGGCCATCTGTTTGTTTTTTAATGAGTCTCCTGTTTTTGTTATTGCAAACTACAGTAGTACAGTAAAAAGAAAGAAAGAAGAAATGCCCGCATATGTTTAGCGTTTTTCCTTATTGCAAACACAACAGTAATCTGGTAATGTATGCGCTGTTTTGGATTTTCTGGGTTAATTATTGTGATCTTTCGATTTGCAACAGAGAAATACTGTAGACTGATATAATTTCATGCCGTTCAGCATATAATCTTAAAATGTCAGCAAAATTAGCTGTTTAGTCATCATTTTAAACATTACGCTAGAGAATCATTCAAATATTAGCTTTAAAGGCATGTGGGTGAAGTAGTAATGGTTTCTGCTGTTCTGACAATCAGCTGCAGATGTGAGGTGAGTGGCGGAAGAAAGTAGTTCCTCGTACAAAAGAATTTTTAAAACTCTCTGTGTTTGATTTTCTATTTTATACACACGATTAAGCCATCAAACTGTTGTATAAACACAACATCATACGAGCAGCAGAGGGACACTAAGTCACTAAAATCAGGTGTGGGTGTATACAGCTATTTTGCACTCTTAAGTCCCATATATATATATTTTTTTTTTTCTAAAACATCAGGAGAATGTTGTCTGAAAAATTATTTATACTCTTTTAATAAACATACATAGCCTTACAATTACCTAAACAAAGAAATATGCATTCGAAATATACGTATAACTAATATTCAAGTACCGTTAAAAAAGTTTGGGGTTGATATAATTTTTTTGAAGGACAAAATGTTTACCAGTAAGTCTGCATTTATTTAATCAAATAAAGGACATATATTTATATAATTTATATGCATCTGTAAAGCAGTTATATTGGGAAATATCATGAAACTTTAAAACTGTGGATTCATTAAAAAAAATGTCCAAATGTATTTTCTTCCTGAATTTTCAGTATCATTCTAGTTTTTAGTGTAACATGATTCTTCAAAAATCTATTTAAACTGATAGGTTTCAGCTCAAGAAACACTTCTTACTGTCATCACAATTGAGGAACATTTTTTTTCTAAACAAAAGCTTTAATTCATTAAAACAAGTACTGATCTTTTGCAGAGCAGTGTATTATAATATATTGAATATATTAAATGGTATTAAAAATGATACAAATAAAATACACTGCACATACAAGCAGAAAAAAATATTGTATTATGCATTTAGTTTGTGCAGTTCCCTACAGCAGTCAGCTTTATACAAGAAGAGTGCTTTTTAATTTAACGTGACAGCACGGGAATTAAACAAACCATCATATTTACATAAACCCTCAACATCAGTGTTAGCGTTTGCTGTGATGAGATGAGATGTAAGTGAAGAGCTGGCTGTGAGTGCTGAGCGATGCATCCAGACTGTAGATGACCACCAACACAATGAGAGCGAAAAGAGAGAAACAGAGTCCCCGAGCACCAGCCGGACGCTGACTAAAACTGGACCACATAAGTCAAACAGGAGTTGCGTTATGAGCTGTTCGCCGTTTCATCTCTCTCGCTAAAACTCAATATTGGATTTCTGGTTTCAAGCTGCTGTTTTAAAAGCGATCTTTCGAACTGTGATATCACAGTTCTCTACAGCAGAAATGTCTAGTCAGTGTTAATGACGTTCAAGCAAAGGGCACATCTTTATGATTGAGTTAATCAATGCACAATAAATAACCACTCTGGCTTTAATCCACAACACTTAAATGCGTAGGGAGCTGTACTGAGCTTGCCAAGCTACAGGATAGAAGGTTTATTCTTTATTTGGGTTAGAACTTAAGGTTTATATACAGTCATAGTTATTTTTGTTTAAAACAGCTACAATAGGGCAGAAAGTGTGAAAGAGATGGATGCAGCTGCTACTTACAGACATAAAGTACTTTATTGGCATTCACGATTCTATGAAGATTTAAATTAAGCATTTGACTTTTGATACTTAAACTTTCTGATAACACTGTTCCCATCATGCACTGGACATTTTAACTTAAATTATAATGTTGCATTTTTTTTACACAGACCAATCATTTCTATTCATAAGACCACAGTATATCATCAGAAGCCAAATGGACTTATTTGATGGAATGTTGCATTTTTATTTTAATCTTAAAACGATTAAAACAAGACTTACAGTATATAAGGTGTATGCACAGCTAGTGTTTCTTACCATACTGATAAACATCTGGTGAACAGTTAATCTGGCTTTTTTCAATTATATACAGTTCCTTTTACAGCATCAATGCTGTAATGTAATTAAAATACAGTCAATTAAATAGACTTCGGCGTTTATTTAGTTGTTCAAGCGTAAAATGAGATGAAAAGCCATTTACACGCACGTGCCCATCAGAGTCCCAGTTTATATCTTTTATCAATCAGGCAGGGGACATCGTTGAGTTTTAGAAAAAACAGACCTTAAACGTTCAGATTTGGTAACTGCATGCAGTTCACCGGAAGCGCTTCACCCAGGTTACTGCAAAATTAAAAGTCATTCTGCATACTTCTGCATATACTCTATTATGGTGATCACCAAAGATTCAACTAAAAATCCTCTTTAATGTTCTACTGTAGAAGAAAAGTCACCTACATCTTCAACGGCCTGAAGGTGAGTAAATTAATAATCTTTAATTGTTTTTGGGGGGTCAATCATTGCTTTAATTCAGTGCTGCATTGTTTGAGCAAAACTTACAACAAAGTAAAATGTACCTGAAACAGAATATTGTGAAGTAGTCATGACTAGGGCCAGACAGAATCTGCAGACATTTCTTGCTATTTCTGTGCAGAATTTTGTAAAAAATCTGTGGATTTACATGGAATAATTAGAGAGTTTTATAACTAACAACTTATGAAACAAAAATAATAAATTTGTAACTTTTATTTAATGTGTTCAATGCAAGTCTAATAGGATTCACTTATTTGGTAAACAAAGCAAGTCTCTTATATAATAAATCTACTAAAATACATAGAATTATACTTTACAAACACTGTTGGGAATAAATTATATGAACATTTTCATATTAGTCATTAATATTCCTTGAATTAATGTAAAAATTGATTAAATATAAATTTACATACATTTAGACAAGTAAATAAATAGACTCGTTGGGCTAAAAATCTGTGGAAATCTGTTAATTTCTGTAGGTGCAGATTCTGTGTGGGCCTACTTTTTATTTACACATCTTCCTTAAGCAAATTTGAATGAATTCAATACATAAAAATTACTTTAAAACATTTGAGTTCTAGAAATGCTACATTTTCAGTGTGGTCTTTGGGGCTGCTGCTTTTTCAGCACATAAGAGTTTACTCTACAAAATAAATACAATAAAATGCATGTTGGACTGAATGTGGTCAAAAAAAAGTTGTTAAAACCCCAATTACACCAGATTTAGCATCATCCACTTTCATCAAACTGCCAAAAAAATCTGTAAATGAGGCAGAAGGGCACCATCAAATGAAGTGCAATACAAAGAGGATAAAAGTTCTTTAACTGAAGGGTTTTTTTTCAAAGCAGTTATAACTGAAAGAAATCCCTCTTGGAAACCTTTATTTTTAAGAGAGCAGAGCTCTTGAAGCGGAGACTTGAACCAGCAACCCTTCAATCTCAGCGGCAGAGCTAATGCCTCCCATGGTGCAGTGCAGGATGTAAACTAATGATCTAAGCCATGTGCTCTACTCTAGTGCTGAGTGACCTTTACAGCAGCACATGTGTGAATTAATCACTTCCATCCTCCTGTCGGTGCTTCCACATTGTGATTCGTTTCCATTGTTTAGATCCCTGTAAAACACTGTTTCCCTATCAAGCTCTATAGAGTGTAATCTAGATGCCGACCAACAGTATATCCAGCTCTTCAGGGAGTTTTGTTAATAAAAGTGTGGCCTTGATGGGTAAATGAGGAATTCATTTAACACTTGTGTGCTCCCCTGTACCTCATCAAGCTGCATCATCAGGGATTTACGGCCAGAATAAAATAAGGTCTGTCTGCTAATCAGCCGCTGTCCTGACGGTGCTGGTTATTAGCATTCCATTAGCATAATCACTAATCCTCAAAGAATGAACCTGTAGTTCCCAGTTCAGTGTGGACTGCTTTTTTGCATGCAGGCATGACGATGAACGCATTCTTTCTTTTATACACTATTTTCTCATTAAATACGCTGACGGGAAGCCTTACTTTTCGAATTAAGACTCAATCCACATTCATAATTCATTAGAAAAGTTTTGGAAGGCTATATACCGTATAATCTCAAAATGATGTTTATCTGTAGCTCTTGCAAATTAATAGCAGAAGTTCTGGAAAAGTCTGAGAGATAGAAAGAGAGAGAGATGCACAAGCTCTGGGCTGGAATGCTAGCTTGCTTTTGAATCCCATGTTCTGTAGCATACTATTGTAGCATACTACATACTACTGATTTCCTGATGGTCCTCTGTAGGCATCATTTGCATAAATATAATCGACTGACAATTATGAAACCCAGATGGATTTGCTAATGCATGATTTGATTGAAAAAGCCTCCATCAAGAAGAAAAATGTAACAGTTACAGTACAAATAAGAGTGCAATTCTAAAAAGCAATGCTAAAAATATATATATATATATATTTTTTTGAGAGTTTGATGAAAGTACGGGTGGTTTGTGGACAAAAGTCATGTCTAAAAAGCAGCAAGCAAAGACTCTGCAGGAGAGCAAACAACCAGACATCTTAAAATGTCGTAAAGGTAATTACGAGTTTGGCACTATGGTTGGTATAGATGCTAGAATATGTTAAGTAAAGCTCTGATTACAGGTGTTTGCCCTCATGAACACTTATCATTTAAAATGAAATGATAGTGGTAGTTAACCATAAAATTAACTACAGAAAGTTCACACAGTCATTTTCTAAAATATATATTTCCATTTTAGGAAATCAAAGCATTTATTCAGAAAGAATGCACTTAATTGGTCAAAACTGGAAAGTTTTTTAATAGAAAATAAAACAGAAACGCTGTCAAATTAAGAATATATTAAGCAGGACAATTGCTTTAAACATTGTGTTTTTTTCTCTCCTAGCAATGACACCAAAATACATAATTCAGTCACAAAAAGCAAGCTTTTGGTTGTCAAATAAGTCAGTATTAGTGAATTTATGTAAAGGGATGTAGAGCCAGTAGTTGCTCTGTAAGCAAACATTACTTGAATTTGACTAGAGCGGCTATTGGCAGCCACTTCAAATGATGAACAGAGTTGAGAAACTACAGTTTATTGTAGACTGCTTTTGCTGCCAAATTCAGATTTCATATTACTGGCTTAGAGCATTATAATAATCCAGCATGGACAGAACACAAGTTTGAACAAGAACAGGAAGGGTCACATTTTAATGTTGTACAAGACAAGTCTACAGTACAGTGGATTTGTTCAAGCAACGTTGTCTGCAAAGTATAGTTGACCATTAATCACAAATCCAAAGTTACTAGGTGTCCTGGAAGGTGGCTGAAGTTCCTAACTGAGTGGATAACTTGGTAAAACATTGGGTTTCCTGAAATCACAAGCAGATCTGTCAAGAACTAAGCCATGAGGCTTATCTATCTATCTATCTATCTATCTATCTATCTATCTATCTATCTATCTATCTATCTATCTATCTATCTATCTATCTATCTATCTATCTATCTATCTATCTATCTATCCATCTATCCATCCATCCATCCATCCATCCATCCATCCATCCATCCATCCATCCATCCATCCATCCATCCATCGTAACGAGGGGAAATGTATTACAGGTAAATCATTTGTGATGTACCATTCTGTACTGTAATATCTGGGAACACTGAATTTACACACCTGCCCTTTTGCTGCTCTATGTGGTATTTCAGATCTTACCTTACATCAGCTCGCATGGGTACAAGAACATTGCTGCCGTCAGCAAAACCAGCAACCCACCCACAGATGAACAAAACAACATCACATATTTCCTCACAAACACATGGCAAAAAGAGAAAACTGCCTATAGAGACGGAGCACTCTGGGACTGATCAAAACACTGTCTGAATAAAGGCACAGGAATCACCCATATCCATTCTCGCCATAGCATTATATTTATAAACATATCCTCTGAGGCTTTTATTCAGAGTGGAGGCCCAGACAGGAAAGGAAAAAAAGTTTCCAGTTTCACTTTCACTTGAAATAAACCTCTCTTCTCTTAAAAGTCTCAGTCCACCCACACAGAAATACAGGCAGCATGCGGTTTGCCAGAATGATGCAATGAACATAATGCAAAACAGATGAGAGAAGAGGTACTCAGCATTTCCCAGATGTGGAGATCTCCTACAGCAGCAGCCAGTAGGAGCTCAATCATAAAGTTAGCAGGCTATGCTAATGCTATGCTAGCCTGAGGTTGATGAGGACTCACCCAGCTTACAGCTGCCTGTGGAAGTGACGCTGGAGCAGGGGCAGGGGATGCAGGGCTCCGTCACAGGAGACCCGGGCCTTCGGTAGAAATTATACTTGCACTTCTCACAGCTGCGTCCTTCAGTGTTGCCTTGGCAGTTCATGCAGATGCCTGAGAGAACAGAGGGAGGGAGAGAGGGTTGAATAAACAGACCAGCAACTCTGACTGACAGGACTTTGGTCCAGTGAGGTGGACGAGAGAAGAACAGAGTTCAATGGCGCAAAACGAGGTAGACATAACAAAACTGAAGTTAGGAAAGAAATGGGAAGGGGTGGGGGGTAGAAAGATTGAGCAAACACACTTCTAGGAAGCCACTTCCTCAGATCCTGCCAGAGCATGTGCAAATCTAACGACAAAACCAGGGTGCTGCAAAAACAAATAAAACACATTCAAATTTGAAAGAGGTCTTTTAGTGTGTGCCAGTAACATTCAAGTGAACCCTTCATGGGCTGAGTGGTTTGAAATGCTTTTATTGTATTGATTTGAAGTGTTGTTTGAAAGCCGAGTTAAAAAAGAACACTTTAATAAGCGATTGCATAACTTGCAGAGGAAGTGTAAGAAACCACGCACGCGCACATATGCACACATCAGCACATGCACACACACACACACAAACTGAATGACATTCCTCTGATTATTACACGACATGCCCAACCTGACATGTGCATCAACCGTGCAGTTACTAATTGGAGAAAAGTGACCGGCTGAAAAACAGTTGCAAGTGTTGAATGGGATTCATGACCTCTTTTTTTCTTTAGGCCTGAGAAAAAAAGCAAATCCAAGGCACAGTAATGAATGAGCGGAATGAAACCGCAGAAGGACTGGGTGAGGATCGAAGTGTTGTTTTGGATCTGGAACAGGATCTGACAATGATCTTCCGATTCACATGCTGATGAACACCTGTGCAACTGATGCCCTAAAGAGAGTTCTCTGTTGTGCATCTGTTTTTTTATCCTACCCTTCTAATGACTTCTTCTACATGCAAACGGTATATGAATGAGGACACAAAATATGAAAATTCAGATGTTTGATGAGGTTTTTCTGTATTTTGGTGACATAAAAATGGCTTGATACAACCGATTAAATTTGAACACTTCATCTGGCTCATTTTACACTCATTTTATAAATATATAAATGTAAACTGCCTCTAGACAGACAGATATAAAAATAAAGAACTTTATAAAATAAATATCAAATCAATAATTGTAGCAGCACTGTGGCTCAGTGGTTAACATTGTGCCTCACAGCAAAAAGATTGCTCCTTTGGGTCCCAGCTGGGCCAGTAGGCATTTTTATGTGGAGTTTGCATGCTCTCCCCGTGTTCATGTGGGTTTCCTCCGGGTGCTCCGGTTTCCCCCATAGTCCAAAGACATGCGGTACAGGTAAATTGAATAAACTAAATTGGCCATAGTGAATGAATGTGTGTGAGAATGTGGGGTGTTTTTCAGTACTGGGTTGCGGCTGGAAGAGCATCCGCTGCGTAAAAAAACATACGCTGGAAAAGTTGGTGGTTCATTCCTCTGTGGTGACCCCAGATACAGTAAATAAAGCCGCCTTTCCACTGCACACGAAATTTGGACATGACTGTCGGAATACTCCCTCTTGTGGCTGTCGCACAGAATATTTAGTTTTGTCATGCACCATGGGAGAGATGCTGTTCCTGCAGTGTCCGAAATAAAGGTGTGCAAAAGCAAGAACCTGCATTCTCAATTAGTTCACCATGATTGAATGAATGAATACTAGAAACTCATAGACCGCTTTGGAGGAAATGTGGAGACAACATAATATTATAATATATTTTTTATTACTCATTAATGAATAGAAATGTTTTTAATAAACTTTTTTCGAATTCAAGAAATAGCGAAAAAACTATAATTTCTCATCTCGCACGCACGAACATGCTTGGACAACACTGGAATATATAATATACGGTCGGTTGGTCGCATAAGGTCAAGTCGCAGGAGTTCAAATATTTCAACGGATCTGCAGCTCAAATTGGGTCCGTATTTTCTGCATACTGAGATGATCGAAACTTCACGCAGCTCCTGGACAACTCTCTTTTGGAAAAGAAATTAATATTCCAGTCTGTCGCTTGTCATTTGTCGTTTGCAGTGGAAAGGCATATTAAGGGACTAAGCCAAAGGAAATTGAATAATTGAAAATAATTGTTTATTTTATGTAACATACATTACGTGAAATCCATCATAAGAATTTCATAGTAGTAAATTATTACAGAATTTACATTTAGGTTGAACTGACCATCCTTTAATAATAACTTGTGCAGATTAATAACAAAATGGTTAAGAAAAGTGTAGTCTGCATGTTTTCTGCTAACGTCTTATGGTCAAATAATTTGTTATTTAATGCAAAGGCTTTCATTACATTACATTTGCATTTATGCTTGTAGCAGCTGCTTTTATCCAAATTACAATAGCGGAGAATAAGCAATTCCTCACATTCATACATTTTTAATTGCATCATCAAGGGCCAAATACGTTTTGGGACCACTGCATTGCTCAGTGAACAATTATCGCAGACAGATAGATTAATGGCACAAATTAAACAAGCAACAGTCACAACTAATGAAAATCTGCATCACACAGGTATAATCAGCATCACTGGTATCATGGACTGAGTGTGTGTGCAGTTGTCATTGACATATATACAGTATTATTATTGCTAATCGTCTTATATGACTAAGATACATCATACAAAAGAATGGCATTAGAACATTTAGAACTGTGTTAGCCAGTTATGTTGTAAATCTACAATATAATTCTTAATAACAAATTCCAGTAACTAACCTCATGTTGAACTTATTTAATAAAACAATGTACAACACATCCAGTGATTAGAGAAAGTATTTAAACATTTTTTTCATAATTCATCATTTGTAGCCTGTTGTTAAACTGTTTTAAATCATGTATCCCCCTTCATATACTTCAAATAATAGCAAAAGACACAATATTGATTTGTGAACTTTGTGTAATAGCTCCACAAATACTATATATTAAAGACATCACCCAATACAGAAAGAAATTAACATTCTGTCATCATTTACTCACCCTCCACTTGTTCCAGACTTATTTAAGTTTATTTCTTTTGTTAAACACAAAATATGTTATTTTGAAAAATGTTAGAAACCAATAACTATTCATTTCCATAGTATTTATTCTTCTTTCTAAAGACATCAACAGTTACCAGTTTCTAACATTCTTCAATATATCTATTTTTGTCTTTTGGAATCACTTGAGAGTGAGTAAATGTTTTTTGTATATGAGTATATGTATATCATTTTTGGAAATGAGAATTATCCTTTTTTTTTTTTAAATGAAATGATTATATCAGTATTGACTTTTGCAGGTGATTAGTACCACAAGTCTTTTTAGATATAATGCTACAAGCTGTGCACATCTGCATTTGTGGATTTTATGGATTTGCATTTGAGGATCTTGATGCTCTAAAGATCTGTCAAGTATGATGGGGACTGGCCCTGGGTTTGAATGAAGAAGTGGCTACAATTTGACTATTTTTGAATATTTTAATATAATGGACACCTTTTTGTTAACCCAACAGCAAGCCCTGATGGTTGGCATAATTACAGCTAAAAAGATCTTACTTAATTGGAAATCTCCAAAGGCTCCCTGTTATCAGAGATGGTTGAACAAGCTGCTTTATGTCATTCAAATGGAACAACGTCTTGAAACTTCACATGTATGTATATATACACATACATACACATGCAGTGTATACACACACACACACACACACACACACACACACACACACACGCCCGCGCGCGCGCACACAGACACACGCACACGCACACACACAAAGTTGAATTATTAGCCCCCTTTGAATTATTTATCTTTTTTTAAATATTTCCCAAATTATGTTTAACAGAACAAGGAGATTTTCATAGTATGTCTAATAATATGTTTTCTTCTGAAGAAAGTCTTAATTGTTTTTGTATTTTGGAAAGAATAAAAGCAGTTTTACATTTTTTTAAAACCATTTTGAGCACAAAATTATTATCTCTTTTAAGCTATATATTTTTTCGATAGTCTACAGAACAAATCATCATTATACAATAACTTGCCTAAATACCCTAACCTGCCTAATTAACCTAGTTCAGCCTTTAAATGATACTTTAATCTGTAAAGAAGTTGCTTGAAAATATCTAGTCGAATACTATTTACTGTCATCATGACAGATAAAATAAATCAGTTTTTTTTAAAAAATCAGAGTTATTAAAACTATATGTTTGGTATTGTGTTGAAAAAAATATTTTTTCCGAAAAAAAAAACCAAAAAAAAAAAAAACCAGGGGGGCTAATAATTCTGACTTCCAATGTATATATATTATTGTCAATTATTCTGTACCATTTTTTTTTGGTATATTGTACTGTTAGATATCTTAAAAATGTTAAAAAATAAAACAAACTATTATTAAAAAAAAAGTATGATAGGGATTGTTGATAGCCGTTTTTTTTAATAGACGCATCATTGCAATGTTTTATCGGCGTGTTAAGGTTTACTGGGCAGAAAGTTTATATTCCAAAGGGGAACAGATTCTGAGAACCCCAGTCCCTGCCAGCCCTGAAAAACAGCCCAACTGCATGATGCTCCACCACCATGCTTCACTAATCAGATGGGTTTGTGAAGGTGGCCCCTGGTTTCCTCCAGACACGACACTTAAAATTAAGATTCATCAGACCAGAACAGTCCTTCAGCTGTGTGTGTTTTTTTTTTTTTTGCAAAATTCCAAAGGGTTTTCCACATGTCCACCAAACAGAGGCTCAAATCTGGCCAAATAGTGTGTGCAAAGATGGCTTTCCTTCAGTAAGTGTCTCCAGTCTCCATATATGATCATGGAGCTTAACTGAGGTGACCATTACTGTAGCTTCTTGGTCTAAACTCAAACCAAGACCCTTCTCCTCCAATTGCACAATTTACATTGTGAACCGTCAGTGAATCTGAACTTTATGTACTGCTCCCCAGAAGAGTGTTGTATTTGTACACTTCCCCAGATCTGTGTTGGCAATTCTGCCTCTACTCTGCAGGACATCAACCCCAAGGCTGTGTGTATGAAGTGTAGACTGATGTGGTAAAAATATTAACATAGCATCCAAAAATATCCTGGAAATAATTAAAGAGTATGAATACTTTCACAAGGCAATGTATATTGCAAAATGCATTATACAAAATGGACTGGTCTTCATCACACTGACAAAGATTAAACAAATCCAAAAATAACTGAACAGTGCGGCATGTTAAAAAATAAGGTCCAGTTTGCAGAAAACCTGAGTTGAAATACATGATAAAATGACTACTGTACATCATGAATTAGTTTTTGTCTTCATGCATCTGTCCATTGATTGACAAAAGCAAAAGCATGAAATAATTGTATGTATAAAAGCAAAAACATATTCTTCTACTGCAAGACAAAGTGAACGCTATAGAGAGATCCAACTCACGGCCGAAAGCGCCTCAAATAGGCAGCGACTGTGTGCTTGAAAAGATGGGCTGCTGTCAGACCCACTCAACTGTGCATGTGTGTGTTTTTCCACTGGGTCTCCAGGGCCAGACAGTAAAGCAAAAGGAGGATCATTAGTGTTCAAACGCTGTTCCCTGCGTTGAAGACGGATGAGTGTCCGCAGATGAAGCCTTGTGCAAACACTCCCCCCGCTCCAGCTCTAACTCTTCTCTCATCTCATAACAGGACACTGACACAGAGGTCAGAGGAAAGCAAGTTCAGTCAGGACACAATCAATGATGATGTGAACATGTATAAGCATTAGGCTGTTACACAAAAACAAACACCAAAATGTAACAGAAACGAACAACTAATGTGAATAAAACATTACAGAAAGTGTAATACAAAGTAAATCCTATTTAAATGTTTTAATAATTACATCTATTTTTAAATGTGTATTTTTTTAACAACATTCATAGAAACATTTAGCTGTTATGCGAGTCGGATGTAATTAGTAATTGCGCTGATGGACAGAGCATGTAATTTGACTAATTCAAAGTCAAACTATTCATTAGCAATAGTTACTTGTTTGTGAAGTAAGCAAGGACAACAGAAGGACGTGTTGTCTGTTTATTATTTTGTGTCAAGATCCACTAATCAACCTGAATGACTCATGACTGACCAAATTTTGCATTAAATGTATATTGGTTATTAGTGTTTTTACTCATTTAGCAGACGCTTTAATTCAAAGCGACTTACAAGTGATGATAAAATAAGTTCAAATTCAGAAAGTAGCAATACGCTGTATAAATATCTGTAAATTAGCAGTTTTCTGTATTTTAGGATTCATGTTTTTATTGATTTATTTTTTATTTAAGCTTTTCAATTGCATTACGGGAACTTGATCTTTCTTCCAACAACTTTTAACCTTGAAAAGTTTTAAAAAGTGACTTTAAGAAAAACATTTTTAATAGTTGAAGTTTTATTGTACAAATACCTTGTAATAAATTGGCAGAACATTTTTTGTTATTTTATAGACTTATTTTATTCGAAGTAACGACCTTCTTGCTGTGAGGCGATTACCCACTGCTCCACCGTGATGCCCCAGACTGATTTCTTTTGCATATTATGTTTTGTATGACATATTATTATTTTCAAAATATTAAATTGTTGATAAAAATAACTTTGTTGAACTGTTTTTAATAACTAAAGTTGACAGAGCAGAGATCAAGAGCCCATAATGCAATTCATAACCGTAAATAAACTGAAAAATCTTGTGAACTGTAATTTAACAGATGTTTTACAGTATACACAAATGCTACGAAAAACCTTACTGTTTACCTTACTGTTTATTTATTTTTTTGGTTAGCATTTAATAGCAGCTTTGGTTTGTTCACAACACTAACCAAGTAAAAGCTTTATTACTGCTGTTCAGTAAGTGCCACCTACTGGAGAAAGTGTGACTGACTTAGCACTTACATTCAGTTTGTTTAATAATATTTTGTGCAGTTGTTTTATATAACATTATTTCTCAAAGCTAAAGTCAGGGAACTATGTTTTTTTTTAAGTTTACATAAATTTTGAAGATTATTATTTATATATTATTATATATTAGAATATTATATATTATTCTTCTAAAATGAGTCACTGTGTATTCTGATGTATGCTTTGTTTGGGTCATGATTAAGCATATTTGTCACCATTATGTCTGCAGGAAAGTAAATAAGCACTACATCGTTGAGGATATTGTTTATATACTCAACTTTGCATTCTTCCTTGTTTTAATTCAAATCAAACAAATCAGCAATTGTTGCTTGCAAATATTCCCTAATCCAAAATGTATGTCTATCTAAAAAGGCAATCAGAATTGCTCATGCAAAAATCTAATTAGTGCATCATTAATTTTAAGGCATCCTGTCTGTTTTATGTCATAACATTCCATTCAAAACTGTCAACTCGGCTGAAGTATAATTTCATTGGCAGCTGCAGCACCATTACTGAATACACACACACACACTGGTGAAAGAATATCAAGTGCACAGATTTTGCAAGACTTTACAGTAAAGCAAAAACTCTGGATCAGCAGCAGAGAGTCTACACTGCGAGTCCACAAATCATCATTATGACAGTGGCAAGGAGTTCACTGAACTGGGAGAAGGAATAATGAGATGCATTAATTAGTGTGAGTGTCTGTGTGTGTATGACTGTGATTATGAAGACAGGTGTGGGAAAATCAAGCACACACACACACATGCACACGCACGCACGCACAGACACGCACGCACACGCACACGCACACGCTGTCTTTAAATCAGTAAAAGGCTATGTGGAAGATCTAATCATGTAGTTGAAAATTGAGAAAACATGCCCCGGAATGAAGACACAAACAAACAAACAAACAAACAAACAAACAAACAAACAAACAAACAAACAAACAAACAAACAAACAAACAAACAAACAAACAAACAAAAAATAAACAAATGAATTAAAGATTCATATGATTAATAAAGATACATGGAGAAAAAAAAATACATGTGAAAATATTCATATGTAGTAAGCTAATAAGGATTAAAGTTAACTATAAATAATTATAAACCTTAACTTCAACTTATTAGTTGGCAGCTAAGGAAACATTTCTAATGTTAATCCTAATGCTATAGTTATCTGAAACCCTATCTATATTCATTTTCTTATTTAAATAAAATTTGTGTCAGCAGATTTTTGATATACATTTTTGTAACTACTACTATACAAAAAACTTAAAAGTCAAAAGTAAATGTACATGTTAAAGTAAATGTAATTAAAACTATACAGAGAAATAATATGTAAAATGGCAAAAGCAAACAACAAAATTACTAAAACATATAAAAAACTAATGAAAATACATACCACTATAATTGTTATTAAATGATACACTATCTGACAAAAGTCTTGTCGTCTATCCAAGTTTTATCAACAACAAATAATAACTTCTAGTTGATCATTTGGTATCAGGAGTGGCTTATGTAAAAGGCAAATATCTCTATATTATGCTTATTTTACCAAAATAAAATATGAGCATGCCTTGATTTTTATGATTTAATTAGGACAGTAAGGTCTGGCTTTGCTTAGACAAAAGTATTGTCACTAAACAGAAATAATGTGCAGTGTAGAATATAAAGTCATGACAGAGTGGAGAAAGAATTAATATTGTCTATGACTTGCATGAGCTTGGAGGACTGCATCCAAACATCTCTACCATAACTCAGATAACTTATTAATAAAGTCATCTGGAATGGCAAAGAAAACATTCTTGCAGGACTCCCAGAGTTCATCAAGATTCTTTGGATTCATCTTCAATGCCTCCTCCATCTTACCCCAGACATGCTCAATAATGTTCATGTCTGCTGACTGGGCTGGCCAATCCTGGAGCACCTTGAACTTCTTTGATTTCAGGAACTTTGATTGTGGAGGCTAAAGAATGTGAAGGAGCGCTAACCTGCTGAAGAATTTACCCTCTTCTGTGGTTTGTAATGTAATGGATAGCACAAATGTCTTGATATCTCAGGCTGTTGATGGTGACATCCATTCTGCAGATGTCTCGCATGCCACCATACTGAATGTAACCCCAAACCATGATTTTTCCTTTACCAAACTTGACTGATTTCTATGCGAATCTTGGGTTCATGCGGGTTTCAATAGGTCTTCTGCAGTATTTGTGATGATGCAGTTCACAGATGATTCTTCTGAAAAATCTACCTTCTGCTACCTTTTTCAAATGATCAACTAGAAGTCAAGCTTTTGTCAAGTACAGTACATTAACACTGGGTCAAAATCACAGCATGAAAAACAAGACTATAATTACTATAGACAAAATGTACAATCAAACTCAAGAGCTCACAAGAAAGAAAGAAAAGGTTAGGCTCCAGACAGGATTTACATAAAATCAATAGTAGAGGTGAACAAAATACTCTATAAAGCTTCACAGCCCGGGAGCAGCCAGAGAGCATAAAGGGCACGATCACTTCTCAAGTCTAACCAGGAATGACAGAGGATCTCAGAGGTGTAATGCTAGATGAATAAATGTCAAACACATCAATGCCATGAATAGCAGGACTGATGTCCAAAGCAATGTTAAAGAGCAAAGAGTTCAAAGACAACAATAAATCATTTAGATGTTAAGAATGTTACGACATATCCTGAAAACTGGTTTCTTTGTAGTTCTTCAGTTACAAAAAAAAAAAAAAATTGAATCAGAGAGGAAAACTGTTTTGAAACCGCTTTTTTTTTTTTTTTTTTTTTACAAAATGAAATGGGGCAGCACTGCTTTCACTGATTACATAGCTTTTTATTGAATTGAACAGAGCTTTGTTTGAACAAAGCTTTATGAGAAAGCCAGGCAAAAGCAGCTCGATTTGGTTAGCACAAAAAGGTCAAAGTCCTCACTTTTGGGAGGTCTGTACCCAAAAGCACAAAGCCCAGCCTTGACATTAAACAGCTGCGGCTCAAACCTACAATATCTTTCAACAGATAATAAACAGCATTTATAACAATAATAAAAAAAAAAAAACAATGTCTCAGTTAATCCCCCTGATCCATCAGCAAACCTGAGGGAGCTAAAAACATCAGTTACTTAGAGAACGATGCCAGATTAAAAAAAACTCTTAATTACAAATAGGAAATCCAGGCCAAAAGGGAAAAATAAAACATTTAAACGATTTACGTCTGAGAGATCTTTCTGTGTCTGAGAGATTTGCCTAATAGCATTGAAGATTTGGATTTTTTTATATCCTAGCCAACAGGAAAAAAACCTGAATAATCACTAATCTGGGAAAACAGGCAAGAAAGAGGATTACTTCAGGTTTGAGAAGTGTGACAAGATGAATTGTCGAGTCCAATAATTGTGTGCAGGAAAGAGTAAAAAGCGATACAGAAGATTCAAGCATGCGGAGGTCCCGATCCTTCACAACAGCTCAAATTGTGCTGAACTAACGTAATAATATCTGTTGGTTTCATTGCAAGGACACCCATGAGTGTCTGTGCAGTGCGACTCCTGCTGTGGGATCTGACGTAATGGTGGAAAGGTAATGAAAGCTCTCTGTGCTCGTCTCTGTATGTACATTATTGGCTTTTAGGAAGCAGAAAGCATGCTGACAGGAACATTAAACACCGCTGGAGTGGCACAAATGGACACTAGGGGAAAAAAGAAGCTGGGATGGCTATAGGGTCCATGCATTAGTGATCAAATGAGAGAGAGAAAGAGAGAAAAAAGCTAAAATTTTGGAGATGTTTGAAATTACCATGACATGATTCTACATAAACAGACTTATGGGGGGGGAGCTGAGTTTGCAGGTAGTGGTGAGAGGTGAAAATTGTATCAGGCTTGCAAAACCGCACTGAAAAGGACCAAAAAATTGACAGATAAATCAACCAATGGAGGGAAAGAGAGAGAGAGCAAGTGAGTAAATAAATTAGAAACAAGACACTCGACAACAGTCATTCTAAGCATCTTTCAAACCTTTTACAGCCTTTGGCTTGTAAGGGAATTGAGGACACAGAACAGATTGTGATTTGACATGATGGCTCAAACATTTAGAAACACACTTTCATATCTTTTTCAAAGGTGACATGAGGGTGATGACAAATTATTAAATTTTGCAGCCAAACTAGTCAACTTGCATGATGTTTGATTATGTGTTTGATAAAAACATTAAAATCAAAACAAAACTGCAGAGAGACTGAATTCTGTGGGCATACAGATGCAGTAAGCCACAGGCTTTGTTTTCAGCTGCTATTAAGATGTGTTTTTGTTAATCCAATCGGAAATAAATGAAAATAAAGGTGCAAATGAGCTCTAAAATGTTTTAAGTTTGTCCACTTGTGACACATTCAATAAAGTCAAATTTGACTCATGTTAATGATCATGCTGCCACAAAAAATGGCCTACTCATCTAGAGCAAAACACCACACATAAAAGTGGCATTAAAAAAAAATCGATTGCATTAAAAACTGGTTGACCAATGTGATTCAGTGTAACCAGTGTAACCCTAACGCAAACACTTTAAGAAATTGCACTGCAATTACTCACATGCAAATAAACACATCAAGGGCGTAGATTTGGCATGGACAGAGATGATGCTTCCCTACCAATGTCCAGAAATAACTGAAATGTCCCAACCAATAATTTAATCCCCTTCAAAATAAAATAAGGGTTAAATCATGTTCTCTTCTCGGTTTCTCCCTCCCTCAAACACATAAGGAGAGTGTGATTGGCTGGGCCTATTTATGCTGTTAAAGGAGCTGTTTGAATGTGGGAAGCTCCTAAACAAGAAATTTTACAAATCCTCCTTCATTGTACAAGATGTGGACATACTGTAAAAAACAACTTTTCAAAGAGTCAAGTTTAATTGGAGTCCACCACAGTAATATTAAATTCTGTTTTAATTTTGGCTTTCAAGATTATAAAAAATAATAATATCAGGTCATGTATCTCTTTAAAATTCTCTACAGTCATATCTCCTCAAAGCCTGGATGCAGTAAAATCATGTAAATTGACTTTTGAAGCATGGGACGTGTTTAAATAAATGTTTTTTATTTAAAAAACATTAAAAAATATATATATTGACCCCAAAAAATGGACTCAAAAACACGACTGACCTGGCTGGGATTTGCTTTTTGTGTCATGACCCGTAACCTCAGTGTAAAGGGCAAAGTCCCTCAATCAGCCCTTATGATCATGGTCTCCCAATCATCCCCATCCACCAAATCTATCTTTCCACTCCACCAATAGCTGGTGTGTGGTGAGCTGGTGAGTTGTCCTGAGGCTGCCATCACATCACTCAAGTGGATGCTGCACACTGGTGGTTGTGGGGAGAGACCCCCCTTATGATTGTTAAGCGCTTTGGGTGTATGGCCATACACAATAAATGCGCCACATAAATACAAATTACATTATAGTACATAACTATTGCTCAGTGAAGTTGTAACTGTAGGTGATCTTTGAAAGGTGACGTTTTTCTTTACTGTAACATCCTGATTACACTATTCACTTGTCTGTTGATTATGTATATGTTAGTCTAAATAACCATAACCTAAATAGACAGGTCCATAATGAGCTTTGATACTGCCCTGGCCTGCAGTGAAAGAAGGTAACAAGTAAACAACTGTGTGTTGAAGCGCTGATCCAGCTCATGTACTGTAAAAGATACTTGTTGTACAGTACTGGCCAATATTAGAGACGAACAATCTTAAATATATGGACATTTTATGATATATGAATAATCTGTGAGTGTTAACAGTGGGCTAGTGACTCTAACAAACAAACCAGTAACCACAGAACAAACACATTAATGAACCAAAAATAATCTAATATCTTCTTCCATTTTGAATGGGTTTTGTCCAATATGTTTGTGAATTTTGGTAACGAGAAAATATATAAATAATACTACATGAAAATGTGATTAAAATAAAAATAAAGCTAAATGGACTTTTGGTGCCATGTGTTAAGGTAACATGACTTAACTGAGTGTGTATTAAAGCCCTGCAGTGCTGTTTCTGCATACAGCAGCAGGAAGTGCTAATGTTACAGTGATGACATGGTTCCTGCACATCAGCATCAACGTGTCTTTGGTTACTGCAGTGAATTGGCAAAACAAAAGGCTCTATAATAAAGGTGCGCAGTTGCAATCCCCATCCTTTCTCTATTGCTTTTCAATTTATAATGTCAGTCTCTAGGGGGCGACTGAGGTGACGGAACTGATAATAACTACTCCGTGCAAAACATTCTTATGAGACAACAGCAATTATAAATAGAAGTTGAAGTTTTATTGCTGCATTGGTTGTTTTCCATACATAATTTATTCAAGACGTGAATAACAGTTTGGCTTTTCAAGCTTTAAATAGACACTCTGGAATCATTTTCAACCAACAGACATGTGATCAGCTAAGGACAAAAATAGAGCAAAAATACTGAATCACCCCATTGTGCTGGGAAATAATATTTATTTAAAAGTACTTAGTATAATTTTATGATTTCTATTTTAGGAAAATGTTGTGCTTTCTACTTGAAAATATCAACAGTTTTAAAAATTGTGCCTCATTCATGAAACCTTTGTAAAGATTGGAGTAAATTTAAAGTAGTTTGTGTATAAACCAGTGTTACCTGGCTGGGGGTGTTGCTCTGTTGCTCCCTCCTCCCCTTTCTGTTTTTGCCATGGTAATAAATGCTCTTGTATTAAAGCATTAGCTAAATGACTATTCAGAGAGTTAACATGAAAATTCTGGAGATCCTGGTTCAACTCCCATCTAAACAGATATCTCAGCATGACAACCAAACACAAAACAAAGGTTGGCTTGATTTGCTGCTGTGTTGTGCGTGTGTGTGTATATATGAGGCTCACCTGACTGTGGGTGGCAGTAGCTGCTATGATTATTGCATTGGCACGTTTGGCACCCGGTGCTGCTGAAGTTCATGAAGCCTGGGAGGCAGTCGTCACACTTGTCCCCATGCACTCCCATCTTGCAGTTGCACATGCCTGAACTGCCAGAAAAACACAGAGAAACAATTATGAAGTCAGAGAGAGTTGCATGCAGAGGCACAGAATGAAAGAGCGTTTGTTCTTGCAGGAGCTTAGAGTATCCTTCAAAAGCCAGACACAGAGAGGTTAAAACCTCTGTCCGCATCAAACAACGGGTTTCCTCTGAACTGCCAGAATAGCTGCTCTCTCCCATCCGTCAAATGTTAATAGAGCTGCTCATGAAAGCTGAAGCAACATCTGTTTGATATAATGCTGTAAACCGAAGATGTAAAAACACACGCTCGATGCTAATCCAATTAATTGATTATTACTATGTTCAGACATGAAATGACTGAGGTTTTTGGACAACAAACACATAAATGTATGTAATTTGCATTAAAATTTGCAGCAAGTGGGATACGTTGTATTTTCAAACCCTTTCCAGCATTAATTGCAAGAACAAATACAGGTTAATGAGTCATTAGCGCTTGTGCGTGCAATATAATCTTTTTGTTTTGGTTTGAAGAAAAACAGAGTGGAGTAAATATGCTCTACATGAGAAATGGAAGTGTAACAATATCAGAGCACTTAAAATGAGAAGGAGAAGAAACTCCCAGGGATGAGAAAACTTGTGATTAAACCATTACATGCTTCGTTCTTTTGAAGAGCAAATGAGAAACACAGAATGAACACAGGATGATTTCTTCTGGGAAAGGCTTAGAAAATGTGAAAAAAAATATCAGCAGTTATTTCTAGTGCGCACACACACACACACACGCACACACGCACACACGCACGCACACACGCACACACGCACACACGCACACACACACGCACACACGCACACACGCACACACACACACACAGTCATATTTGGTTCGCTCTGGAAGCGAATGCACTCTCCACATGTACAATCACAAGCTCTGCTTTTTCCTATACTCTGAGTAATTAGGCTACTTGTTATTCTGACTGATGCTGGGCTCACAGCTACTGAGCAAAAGTTCCCTGACATTTCAGTTCAGTTGAATCTGACCTCTCAAATCATAGCAGCAATCCCTCTGGTTTCATTAGGATACACACAGTTTTAATTATTCAGAGAAAAGCAGGAACAAATTAAAAGCAGATTTAACAAACTCAAAACAGACCAAACATGCTGCTTTTTAATGAAATGTTATCAATATTATTTTTTTGTTCTTTTTTAGTAAACATTTCTACTTGTCCTACCACATAAATAAACAATAAAAAAACCTACAAAAATAAATAAATAAAAACACTTTTGGCTAACTTTTACAGGTTTAGTTGCATCATTTGTAAGGCATGATATAAGGACCTTGTGAAGCTCTGTGTCACAGAAATACAGACGAAGACTTCTGACTTTAGTGTCTCAATTTGTTAAGGTCACATGTGAACTCATGTACAGTATATTAGCACATGACAGTTGGTCAGAAGTGATCATTAATAGATTAAAATGGTAAAGCAAGACTGTTTTAAAAATCGAAAAGAAATTGCAGTCATCAAAATCAGCCCATCTTGTCAGGAAAACACAGTTGTGTGATCAGTAACAGTTTTTTTGCATCGTTTTACAATTTATTGATCGTTTTCTGCACCTCAACTTTTATTATTATGAAAAACCTTAGATGCGTTTATTTGATTTATATATTTTTGTTGTATTGATGTCCAGATCTGATCACGTGATTGGAAATCGGGCTCGATTACAGTTTCAGACTACATCGAAATTGGACTTAATATCAGGACATGAATATATACACACATTTGTCACTTTTGTGACACTGTAAAACAATAAATAATATTTTCACAGTACTGTGACGGTTAGGTTTAGGGTTGGGATGGGGGTTGAAAATTTTAATTTATTAGATAATTTAATAAATAACAAATAGTAATTGGTACAACCACTGTTTTTACATCACTGTGAGGATTAGGGTAGGGGTAGACGTTAATAAAATACAATGAATGAAATTTAATAAATAAAATAGATAATTCTCATTAACTTATGGCCACAACTGTATCTGATCTAGCATCAACTCGAGTGTGTCTGCAGTCTGAAGGTATTTTAAAATTGATGCTACCTCAGAGAAGTGCTCTGTATGTTAACAAAATTGTTGAATGTTAAAATAAGGTAAATTAAATAAAAATAAGAAACATCCTGGATTTGTTCCCTCTTCTTTATTCTATTTTTAAAGTATTAAAGAAGTATTGGACCGGGTTTTTCAATCGGTAGATACTCAAAATAAAATGACTCTGACACGAGGGCAAAAAAAAAAAAAAAAAAAACAGATCAAGACATCCCTTATTTATTACTGTGTTTGCTAGTAATTTGTTTTTGTTCTTGTTTTAGTATGAACTCATCACTTTGGTTTTAATTATGTTTCTACTTTACAAATGTTAGGCCAGGTGTTTCTGCTCTGCTCTCAAAACTGGAAATGAAACTGAAGTTTAAAATGTTAGTTTCAAAATACAATTATTTAAAAGAACACAAGTTAATATAGTACACATCAAAAACTATGTTTAATATATTGTGACAAAATATATAAAAATTGTTGGCAGTGGAAGTAAAAATCTGAATCAAAATATATCCCTGCATGTCTCCTTCACAGCACATACAGTATGCAATGCTATTAAGGTTAGACAGACACATACAGTCATTTGTAAAAAAAAAAAAAGAAAAAAGAAAAAAAAAGATAACCTGCCATTAACATTGCTTTAAAAATGAAAGCCTTAAGCAACAGCTTCAGGCACACAAAGACATATTCAGAAAATATACACTGAACGGTCAAAAGGCTTGAGCAGCATTGAGATTTGCAAAAGTGCAAAAAGAAAAAAAATGAGTGGGAAAGAGAGAGAGAGTGTGTGAATGAGCAAACATCATACAGAGCAGATCCTCTGTGCTGAGGAAGAGCATCTCAAAGACCTTTCAGTCCATCTCTTTGAGCTACAAGCTGACACTATGATCCTCCACAGCACAAGTCAATAACTTTGATGTTTGGCCTCACAGTCACGTCTGAAGAGAACTGAGCTGTGACTATACCATAGAGAGAGAGAGAGAGAGAGAGAGACTCATTTAAGCAGAATGCGTTTTATGCTTATGAATTTCCATGGATGTAATCTTAAAGAGATGAAGAATATTATAATTTAGATATGAATAAAGCTGTTAAATAAAAACAATAAAAAATTAGGCATCCGAAACATAATAGAACCACATCAACAATTTACTGTATCAGTTCAGTTCAGTTCCAAAGAAATGACCATGTTAGAGCGTTCACCTTTATTGTATAGGACAATTGAGTGGACAGTGGAGACACAAAAGTACAGGGGGCAAGAGAGAGAGAGAGAGAACTGTAGAAGAGAGGGGAACAGGATCAGTAAAAGGAATTGAACTCGGGGCGGGGGACCTCAGTGCTATATAGCCAAAACCATATCGCCCCGTAGCCCAAGACCAAGTGCTCACTGAAGCTAAGCAGGGCTGAGTCTGGTTGGTACCTGGATGGGAAAACACATGGGAGAACTAGGTTTTTGTTGGAAACAGTGTTTATGAGACCAGCTGGAGGTGCTCAACCTGTGGTCTGTTTGGGTCCTAACGCAACAGTATAGTGACAGGGACACTATACTGTCAGTGAGCACCATTTTTCAAATGAGATTTTAACCTGAGGTCTATTTCCCTCCCATGACCTCCCAATCAATGCACACCCTAATTTGGCTGTATCACTGCATATGCACATTACATTACATATGTCGGAGCACTCAACCACTAGGCTGTTGGTGCCAACGAAAAAAGACAGTTGTGAACAAGCTAAAGCTAATGGGATTCACTAAGACAAGTCGTTTACATGACTACTAAACACTGCTTTTTGAATTCATTGCCGAGTTCTTCCACACAAACCACAAATTGAACTAATAAAAAAGCCAAACAAAACAGTTCTGTCACTATACATAAAACTGAGCAACAATTATCAGGTTAGAAAGCTTTTTGTTCTATCAACTAACATGCTTTTCCCATAGTAGTACCAGTGAGAGGCACTGGCAGAAATGTGGGATGTTCATATCAAATTTAATTACATTATAATGGATTTATGCTTTCATACTAGTCAAACTAGTTGTTCATTTGGATTAGTGTAGATTATTTTTTTCATAACAAAGATCACAGAAACAAAAAAAAATGCTCCTTTAAAAAAAAAAAACTTTTTTTATGGTTCTTTTAGAGATTTAAACACAACGACTTACAGATTTGGTCCAACACACTTTCACACCACAATTGACAATAAAACAACATACAATTAATAATAATAATAATAATAATAATATTAAATAAATAAATAAATAAGAAAAATACTTCTGTTTTTATCTAAATTAGTCTAATGCTCTTCAATTTAACTATTTCTTGTAGAAGTTATGTTTTTAAAATAATCTATGTAAGGTTGCCAGAATTTTTAAAATTTGTTTTCTTTCTTTTTAGGGAGAATCTGATTTTCTCTAGTTGTAAATGTATCATTAAATCCCTCATTACATGTATATCTGTAAAAGCAGCTTTCTGTTTCCATTTTAATAATATTAACCTTCATAGACAGACAAATTGAGATATATTTTGTTCTGTATTGTTTTTTACTGATCTCGAAATCAGTGATGCCTAGAACTGCAATATGGGGATCTAGATGTATCAGACTTTTACCTATTCTTGAGAATGTTAGAAAAATATTTTCCCAGTAAGATCATAATTTTGGCCAGCTCCAAAACATTTAAGACAGTGATGCCTAGCCCACACCAATTACATGCAGGGTCCAGTTTTGGAAATATCTTACTAAGTTTTTGTTTGGCCCAATGTGAACGATGTATTACTTTATATTGTATGAGGCCATGCCTTGTGCACACCGATGACCTGTGGATCTATTCAGGGGCTATCTCCCATTGCTCATCGGTGATTTCAAAACCTATATATATATACACACACACACACACAGAATGCTTATATATATATATAAAATACTTCCCTTTTTATTAGGGTCACACAAAATTATTATTTGCATTAACGATTGATTCAGGGAATTAGGGTACAGTGTGGGTTGTTTTGTTTAACAAAGTGTTGCACCAGCAAGTATTTTTTAAAAATTGGACCGAAGCAAAAATATGCCTCTTTTTTAATGTGGAAAGCTAAAGACATTACAATATTTTGTGAATGTTCTGCTTTTATTGATGAAAATACATTTGCATCTAGTTCCCAACTCTCCTGCTGCTCTCAACAAAAGCTGCTGCCAAATGTGCATTTCTAGAAACAAAGATGAATCAACAAATCATTTGTTGGTGGCACCATCTGCTGAACTCAGTGGCACTGGTCCCATCACTCTCAAATGTTAGGAGTCCTAACATACATCTGGAGTGCTGCAGTGGAAGACATTAATGCATTTTTTCACACGGCACCCTAAAAAACAATACAAGTGAGATGTAACCCAGAAGTACACTGGTCGTAAAACTTAAGCTCCTTTGAGAGTAAACTAGCTGACTTTGCCTTGAGGGTGTAAAATTGTTGAGGTTACCATGGCAACAAACCTCAGATCAGCAGAAAGTGCCCCGCTGTGATTAAACTGGAAGTCTATTACAGCATAATCACCAGAACAACAATCCCACAAAACAGACAGGCATTAGATATGCTGTGAAGGCAAATTTACAACCTTTCGTAAATCATGCAGCCTTTGCACTTGTCACGATTAATTAATGAATCGTTTTAACAGTTTGTGAAAATGCTGATGGCGCAGCACATTCATGAGGGGGACTTTTTTTTTGTCTGAATATAATAGCAGAGCAATTATTTTTTTAAATGCTGATTTGCTCACATTATTGTTGTGTATTTTATGAAGCATCTTGGGCTATTTAGGGATGAACTGTTTTAATTAAATCCATTTGTTTAGGCCCATTTTATTAGTGGTTGGTGTTCGTGCACACTACCCGTAGACAGCTAGTGGTCAGTGCTTTAGTACTTGGCTACTTCCTTTCAGACTATTTAAGGGCAGAGTGGTTTGAGGCCTGGGTGGTTTGGAACCTCTAATGTATAACCCAGTTTATTGCGGTAGTGGGTTATGCTGATCTCTGGATTATATGGTCAGACCTAAAGGTTTTCAGAGCAGTTAAAAAACTTTCTGAAAGCTCTTGGCATCCCATGCATCAGTGGTGCTAAATCATGTTCAGCTGAAGAACAGAGTCCATCCTCGTCAGACATGACTTGTAGTAAAAGCTTCATTGAGTGGGTTTTCGTGGTAGTATTTAAAAAAATCTACACTTTTAAACAAAAAGAGGGTTACAGTGACTCATAAGTGAAGACTTTTACATTTCCACAAATCATTCCTTTTCAAATTAATACTGCTCTTTGAACTTTCTATTCAACACTGACTCGTAAGAGAATGTATGAAATATTAAGCAGCACAACTGTTTCAACATTAATATTAATTAGAAATTCTACTTTAGGAACAAATCAACATATTGAAATGATTTCTAAAGAATCACATGACTGAAAATATAACATTTTAAGAATATATTAAAATAATAATAATATATCTTACTTTTTTGCGCTGTTTTTTAATCAATTTATACAGGTTTGGGAACATAAAGTGCACAGCATATTTGAGTAAACCCAAGTTTTAAAAAAAATAGTTTTCTCCATTTCTCAATGAATCTAGGCAATGTATGTTGGTGCATTTAAACTAAACAGATTTATTAAACAGATATATTTATTAAAATCTTATTTTAGTCACGAAACATATTTAAAAATTAAAAGATAATAAAATTCAATTCAATCAAAATAAGGATAAAGATAAATTACAACCTCCAAAATTTCAACTAAATTTTTCACATTTTTGTTTTACTTTTCTTATTTTTTTCCTCTTTCTTTAAAATTTGTATTTAATATTTTTCTATAACATAAATTTAGATGTACGAGTTTTTGGGCCGT
The DNA here is from genome assembly GCF_052040795.2 of Danio rerio. NCBI lineage: Eukaryota > Metazoa > Chordata > Actinopteri > Cypriniformes > Danionidae > Danio > Danio rerio. The sequence goes on along the minus strand of NC_141025.1, from coordinate 32,548,172 downwards.
TATTGTAAGTTATTGTGTTAGATAAGCTGCAGATTTGGCTTCAGTACTGACTAATCTAATGTATATGCACAAATATAATATTGTGTAGCTTCCTATTAAAAATATGATTTTAAAAGGGAGATTTGTGAGGGGTGTACTTAAATATGCTGAGCAGTGAGGTCTGTAAGATAATTCTTCCAAAAAAGCTTTGTATTTGCTGGTAATCAAGTTCAAAATTAGATACTGTAGATTGTGATCTTGTGAATATTTTATCCTATGGAGTTCCTCTAGTTGAAATTGAGGGTTGGCTCTGCCTTGTGAAACACGCTATGGGAAACACATTTACTTCTCCAAACCCTTTAAAAATCATGGGCTGCTGCATTGAACTTAACTCTTTTTTTTTGTTATATTTAATTATGGCAGTGTGGTGGCGAAGTGGGTAGCGATGTCGCCTTACAGCAAGAAGGTCACTGGTTTGAGCCTCGGCTGGGTCAGTTGGCATTTCTGTGTGGAGTTTACATGTTCTCCCCATGTTGCCGTTTCCTCCGGGTGCTCCGGTTTCCCCCACAAGTACAGAGACATGGTATAGGTGTATTAGGTAAGCTAAATTGGCTGTGGTGTATGTGTATGAATGAGTGTGTACGGGTGTTTCTCAGTGATGGGTTGCGACTGGAAGGGCATTAGCTGCGTAAAACATACAATGAATGAATCAATGAATGAATGAATGAACATTATATTATTTTTGTACATCCTTGCTACACTACATGCCATATCTATGCATACACATGCTTCTGAAACACAACTGACTGCTTCATTTACATATTTTTGACTTTAGTTTATTTAAAACTGTTTCTTTTATTAATTATGTTGTATAATTTTGGCTTTATTGGGGTCCCTCTTTTTTGTTGCATCATTGTGAGCCACAAGGCATAACATGAATGGATGGATGGATGGATTGACAGAGACAGACCAATAGACAGACAGACAGATAGATGGATGGACTTTCAGACAGACTAAATACACCTTTACCACCACAGAAGTCTAAATAGCAGAACCTGCTTCAGATGTCATAAATTTCAGCCTTTCTTTTCAATGTCTTTCACTCTGTAATTCCAGTTTTTTTTTATCATGCTGAGTGAAACAGGCACACTTCCCTTGGGTCATTACAGGCAGGCCGTAAATGAGCTGGAGTAATATGTGTGTCTCTGAATCTAATTTCACTCAAATCCTGTCAGGGAAATACTGCAAAAGCATCAGTCAGCTCACTTTTCATATTTCAGAAGGGAACTATTTATATTGATTTAAAAACGTTTCAACTGTAAAGCAGACTATTCTCTACGTTACTGCTCATTGACTCTGTTATTGACTGTGGCCTCATTCCTGATTATTCATTGTATCGCTTAATGCCACTGTCATTATCCTGACACCTTCTTCTCCAAACATTTGTTGAGTTAAATAATGACCAGAGCAAAAGTTTTAAAGTAGAATGATGGAAAACAGCAGAGTATCTTGCATAATTAGGGCAGTCTGAGAAATGACATATCTTCATACACTGTAACAGGGATGTGTGCAGAGACATTTTGAGGGGGAGGGTATTCAAGTGGGAAAAAATGGCAAATTTATTTACATTTTTTATAAATACAATATATTAAAGGAATGTTCATGCAAAAATCACATTATAGTCACCATTAAGTGGTTCCAATTTCCAAACTGTTATGTGTTTCTTTTTTGTGTTGGAAAAAAAGTGTATATTTTAAAGAATGTTCAAAATAGACACTAAAATATCTTACTTTTTGTTCAACAAAAGAAACAAACTAACACAGATTGGGGTCAGGTGTACAGTAAGTAAATTATCAGAAAAAATTATTTTCTTAATTAATAAACATAATAATTATTATAGAATAATTGTAACTCTATAATTATAATATAATTATCTGTATATATCTATATATAAATGTGTACAAAAACAGAATTCACAAAATAAAATATGCAAATAAATAAATAATATATACAGTACATTTACAAAATATCATTCACAATTTTAGTAACAAAAACAGGTTCGAACAGAATGTGTCTTGCTTTTTATGTTTTATAGTTTCAAGTAAAAATAAGTTACTGCACAACAGAGATTGACATATTTTCACAATTCAGCTGTCATTTCTCCATGAAGTTAGACTGTATGCCAAATATAAATTTCCTTGGCTAAACTTTAGTTATAAATAAACTAAAAAATAAACTAAATAAACTAAATTATTACAAGGTTGCTCATAGGCCATATGTGTTAGCAAAACAAACTGACAATATTTGATTTTGGGCTTTTAGATTAATTAGATAATTTGAGCAACAGGTTCCTTAGACTTTTGTTAATCACTACTCACCTCCACACTATAAGATAATGAGAGATGAATTTACTTCAGCGGCTCTGCCGATTACAGCGAGATACTGTAACAGAGTTCAGCTAATAACTCCTGTACAGGTAAACATCAGTGCAATGTACTCACCTCACTCTAGAGATGAAAAATATAGAAAGCTAGCATCCTCGTAATGATGTGTTCACAGTAAACTTGGAGCATAAAGTCACTTACTCTAATTTACTCATGGATGTTTTTTTTCATTCAATTTAATTATGTTAACAAGCAAGGTAGATGTTATTGGGTGTTAACCACGTTTGCATTGACTTTGTAAGCAATTTACTAGTGCAAATACTTAATTCTGCATTTGGTATGATCTCAACATTAGAGCGTCCATCTCACATGCAGTAACTGCTGATTCTGCATAGACACGAAGGGAAACTTGCAGTCTCAATATTTCCTCATATCTGTACTTTATTTGCTTGATAGGGAAAGCTGTTTACAAACAAAACACCAACATTACATGAAATATACATTTAATTTTATTAAAAAAATATTTAAAATTAAAGACTCCACAGAAAAAGGGCAGGGTATTAAGGACCCAAAACCCCTCTCTGCACTTGCCTGCGCTGGAATAGTTTAGACATCACATTATTAAAATGTGATGAAATAGGTGATGTGAATAATGTGAACTGTAATAAACCGTTGACTGTATTTAAAGGTATCCTCATGCCTATATAAATCCTATATGATTTTTGTTCCTCTGTCAAGCTATTTTTAATAAAAAAAAAAAATTAAAAACTGTTTCTGTGCTCTACTTAACATCTATCCCCTTGAAGCATAATATACATGTATGGAGATACATTAGATTTACAATGTACATACTGTAGTAAATGCAGTAGTTCAAGTCTTCTACATAGTGGTAACCTCAAAACCTAAATTAAAACTTTTCTAAATATCTCCCACCTGCAGCTTCTCCACAATGGGCGTCCAGCACTCTCCAGCCTCCGGTGCCTAGACTGCAGCTCTGCACATGACATTTGGCCATAGGAGAAATGGTCATGCCCAACTGAGCCTGGTTTCTCTCGAGGTTTTTTAATTCTTCACTTTCACCAATTGGTGAAGTTTTTTCCTCACCTCTGTCGCCACTGGCTTGCATGGTTCGGGACCCGTGGAGCTGTGCATCGATGGATTTGTTCTTCAGTGTTTGAACTCTCAGCATTGAAAATTAAACCACTCTGAACTGAGCTAAACTGAATTTCAACACTGAAAACTGAACTCAATTTCCATTTACTATAATCTTCTATGTGAAGCTGCTTAGAGGTAATCTCAATTGTAAAAGCGCTATAGAAATAAAAATGAATTGAATTGAATCAACACAAATGTGAATATTTTCCCCTCTCAATGCTACACCACAAACTGTCCAAATAAAACAACCTTGTTTATAGAATTCTGTTTTAGCTCAAACATCTGGACCACAACCAAGAACCAAAGGTTGTTTGTCCAGCGGTAGGAAAAACACCTAACCAGTAGAAGTGCCTGCTTGACAACTTACAGAGAAGGATTTCTGTGCAGCCCCATCCTGATAAAACAGCATACGATTTAAAAATGTCTGTTTTCACAGTGAAAAAGCTGATTGGGTGGAGAGCAGACTGAACAAAGCCACACTGTGCTTGAAGCAGAGCAGGAGACTGTTAAAAGACCCTCTGCCAACAGGCCAGAGCTGGTGAAAGTGAACGCAGAGAGCTGCTGAAGACCAACAAGAGGAAAATTAGAGTAAGAAAGTGATGAGTGATTTAAAAAAAAAAGTCTGATTCAACTTTTTGTAAGGCGCTACAGTATGTCTCAGACAAGCTTACTAACTGATATATTAATCACTAATCAGGTTTGATAAGATTTAGGCAGGTAGAAACAAACAAAAACAAATAATGTTTTTTGTGGTTTGAATAAAAAATAAAAAGCATGACTTATCTCCAGATTGTGTGTTATCAAGTTAGAATTGTGAGATATAAACTATTTTATTCTCACAATCAAGAGGTATTTCACTTCACGCAATTGTGAGAAAAGTCTTTTCTAAGCAACTGCACATTTATACCTCACAATTCTGAATAAAGAAGTCTCTAGTCTCTCAATATTCCAACAATAATAAACTGTTGTTGTTTTACATCAATGAATAATTCAGAAGAACGGTATATTTATTTAAAAAAAATCTTCTGAAATATAAAAGTCTTTACTAAATTGTTTGATTCATTTAATGTGCCTTCTTGCAAAAAAAAAGTACATACTGACCCAGTTCTATTGCATGGTAATGCATGTGTACTGTGTGTACATGCTAATTGGCAATTCATTAGAGACCCCCGATGAAGCAGGAACTTAGCTGGAGGAAAGTGAGTACATGTTTACATGGACAGCAATAACCAAATTGTAATATAATAAAGACAATACTCTGGTTAGAGTCTACTATGTAAAAACAGCAAACTTTGATTATCTTAATCCGACTAAAGTCATAATCAACTAACCTTAATCCAGCTATTACCGTTGTGATTTTCGCCCGCATTTTGTGGCAGGATATTCCATACACACACGGCTGATTTTTTCTTCCCCATACGGCGTGCGGTATCAAATTTAATTAAAACTAAACAACTACAGCAGCTCATTCTCGCATCCAATATCTCTTTTGCCACAGGGGCATGAATGAAATGTTCCTGAATGAAGGTGAAACTGCCAAACTGCAGTTACTGCCAAAATGCAATGACGTTAATTGGATTATGTGCTTTAACTTGTAAAACGGGATCATGAAAGGAATATTTAAAAAGCAACTCATGTAAACACCTTAATCATATTATTGTCTCATTCAGATTAAGGCAAATAATTCAATTACTGATGTCCATGTAAACATAGTCAGTGAGTGAGTGAGTGAGTGACTATATCATCACACAAAAAACAATGTTACCTTCGCTTCTCCCTGGAAAACGTTGTGCGGAAATTTCCATTTTAATATTTGCTCACACCTGGAGGCTCACTCAGCGAGGAGACTTTTATTTGAATCTTTAATTCATGTGAGATTAAAGTCTGCTGGGTGCTGTGCATTAATGCCACAGTAGTCGACTCCTTGAGGTTGATACTGATTGGACGGCCACAGCTCTTTATAAAGATGAGCAGGACAGTGAATGAGCTGGATCTCTGCCAGTTTATCTGTGCAAACCCCAAAGACGGGATTAGCGCTTTCTCTCCCTTACAGTCCTTTAACGTCTGGCGAGACATCAGAGCAACTTCAAGGAACTGTCAAGATTTGAGCAGGAAAAAAATGGAAACAGTTTTGCTCCCACCCACAGCCACTTTAAGTCTACTTTCGTCAAAAGTAACCAGACAAAGCGGTTAACTGTGTGTGAAGATGAGTAATTCTTCAAAAATAAACCCTTCCACTGTGCAGATCTTATTTTTCCTTTGGCAAGCACTGCAGTTTAGCCTGGCTTTTGATTAGGCCACGCAGCAGGCTAAACTAATCCTCCTCACAGGCAATAGAAATCAGCAGCCAAGTCATTTCATCTTATCGTAATAAAAACAGAAATGGAAAATGGCAAATGGAGAAAAGAAAGTGCTAATCTTGTGCTCTACAGTAAAGAGTTCTCTAAGGGTGTGTTTCAGCTTTGTTTAGTTAGGTTCACGCTGCTGGGTGTCAGTGTCTTCACACTTCTAGTTGGATGGGAATGAAATCCTCTGCAACAAGATTAGTCAGAAGTGTAACAAAGCTCCACCATCACTGTGTGTGGTAGATTGGCCAAATGGATTTTTTTTGTTTTGTTTTTTCAAGGTTTAATGACTGCTACTTAAAAAAGAGAGAACATTTAGGAAAGCACATAACTTGCAGTTTTAGGCCATGTCTACAGGTACATGAGCATTTTTATAAACAGGGTTTCCCGCTTCCCTTTTTAAAAAAAATAAAAATCTCTGTTCACTTGAAAATGCGAAAACGCAGTATATGACGTACAGTATATTAAGGGCATGCCAAACCAACAGGCAGAGATAATGACACTCTTAGGCTGGTTTCACACCAAATGGGGAATTAAGTGTTTGCATGAGTAAACTGCACACAAACCAATTCAAATGTAAGAACAGAAGTGAAAACTCCAGTTGTACTGTCCACACAAACACTCTGTACCCAGAGTTTTAAAAAAATCTTCACCCTGGCCAGCATTTTCAGAAAGTTTCAGTTTTAGTCGACTAACACTGCATTTTCATGTGGACAAACAGTGAAACCTCGTAGAAAAAAGTGTGGTTTTAAAAATACCTGAGCTCATGTGGAAAGGGTCTTAGTGTATTCCTATTTAGATGTTATTTAGTAGATTCTTCTTCTTTAATAAATGAAAGTCCAGCGCAGTTTTATTTATGATATGCATGTTTATTTTTGTTTTAATAGTAGTAGACAAGTTTTTTTTAGAATTTTAGAATTTAGAATTTTAACAGAGCAACTCAAACATATACAAAAGCAAAGTACATGAAAAAATATAGGAAACAAAAGAAAATACAAGGTGAAATAATAATAATAAAAAATAAATAGGTAAATAAATGACTAGTGAAATAAATTGATTTAGGGGTGAGGTGGGGGGGGGGGGGGGGGGGGGGGGGGGGTTACAATTCAAGTATTTGAAATAAATCTGCTCAAAGAGGGGCTGTTTTTCCCTGTACAAAGTCTGCCATGTAAACAGAAAATGCACCATGGCGCGGTGCAACTGACTCTTAAAGGGAATGGGAGATGAGACTCTAATTGGTTTAATCCACGTTATGCTCAAAACACACATATAACTCATTAAGAAAATAAGCACAACCTTGTTAGACCATGCGTCGACCTGGACCATGCAGGCCTTAAATAGCAAAAGTGGATTCGGACACGACCTTAATGATTTAGCACCATGCGCTTAGATTGTTAAAATAGAGCCCATATCGTTTAAGTCATCAAATCCTGGAATGGTCCAAAAATGGTTTAAACAATTTCAATCAGGCATTTTAATTAAGCAATTAGAAAGAGCCACTGAATATAAAGGATGTTACTGTCTTTAATTGTGTCATGCTGCTCGCGCACACTGTGTTTATTGCAGATAATGCAGACACACAAAATAATCAATCTGGACATCTAATCACTGGAAATGAGCCTAAATGAGAACAAATACAGGACCAGCCGTTTACTGACAAATTACTCAAACATAAAAGCCCAATTGACTGGGAAGAAAAGCTGTTATAAATCAGATTTATGATCCTTTCACCATATTCTGGGTGGATATTGACCTTCTGCACTAACTGAGGATCTGATTCATCGTGTCAATCCCCTGATCTGAACTGTTATTTGTCAGACCAAACAGGTCTTAGATCAGCAGCAGCAACCAATATCATCAACAGAGCGTGCTCATATAATTAGCCAGCCTTGAGGTTTCTAAATGATTGACAGGTGGGTGTGAACTGTGTCAATATCATTTGAATAATTAAATAGGTAAATTTTATTTCATGCACCCAGCAAGATCAAATATTAGTCTGCATATGAGATGTGAAGGAACAGAAAGCCTCAAGCCCATCATATTAAGGATGCTGATTTCACACCAGCGGCCGTTTCTACTGCATTTGGCTTTAAAATATTTTTCTTTAATCAATCCAACATCCCAAACAGTACAATTTTACATAGCCAGAGGTCAGAAAAATAACAAGATTCTCTTAAATGTATAAGGTCTGTCTGAATTTATTGTTTTGCGAAGACTCAAACTGACTTATTTCTATTATTAAAGTAGAATAGATGTTATAATTAACTTGCTGTTCTTGGTGTAAAAGCTCTTCGACGTCTGGCTATTTCATATATTGATTTCATGAGAGGAGGAATTCTAATGAGGTCTCAATGAAAGATTAAGCTCTCTCTCCACAATAGTGCAAAACAGCACTGAGAAGAATGTCAAGAAACAAATGTCTATTAAATCCCGCGTTTCACAGAAAATAATGGGTTTAATTATGAATAAATGTCATGCATTATGATTCATTCTTCTGGAACTCTCTAGGCAATTACTGAGGCATAATAGTGTAACATCCCACCAGGTCCCTGGTTGTCGTGCCTCCATGGGTTTCTCTGAAGCCCTGCACACAGAGTCGTCTGATTGGATGACAGTCTCTGGAAGGTCATGTCTTGACCAGTTTTTTTTCCCCTCTTTGTCCTCTGGCATGAATAAAGCCTTTTCAGATCATATCAAACAGGGCTTGTTCAATCGCTCACAGCCGTGTCTGCGCTCAGGGAACAGAGAGAGATGCTGTGGGCAAGAGGCCAGGCTGTAGGACGCAATCATACAGACAAATTCACACCATTACCTCTCCAGGCTTCATGAATAGGGCTTTTAGACTCCACTGCAGACTTGAGTCAAATAGACAAGGAGGAGTGGGAGGAACAGAAACAGAGAGGCAAAAGGGAGACAGAAAATAACAGACGTGATGCTAACAAGTCACCAAGTGATATTTCAGTCAAACTGATTAAACAATCAGCATTTCAGACTGAATGAACTGGGCTAATCTTTAAGAGAATTGTGTGATTGCTGATTTAAAGAAGTTGACATCTGTACTAGTCATGTCTAAATTGTAACACCATAGCCGAGATAAAACTTTTCCCAGAAAAAAATAGAGAATAAAATTAAAATTAGTTCCATTGTATAGGTCTCACTTACTAAATTTATCTTACTAAATAAAATCTTCTCTAAACCTTTTCTCCTTTTAGGCAAAAATATACATTCACCGGCCACTTTTTTTAGGTAGACCTGCCCAACTGTTCATTAATGCAAATTTCTAATTTTCGACCTTCTGCAGTTCAAACAGAGCATCAGAATGGGGAAGAAATTTCATCTAAGTGACTTTGAATGTGGCATGGTTGTTGGTGCCAGACAAGCTGGTCTGAGTATTTCAGAAATTGACGATCTGCTGGAATTTTCATGAACAACCATCTCTAAGGTTTACAGAAATTGGTCCGAAAAAGAGAAAATATACAGTGAGTGGCAGTTTTGTAGGCAGAGGTCAGAGGAGAATGGCCAGACTGATTCCAGCTGATAGAAAGGCAACAGTAACTCAAATAACTACTCGTTACAACCGTGGTATGCGGAAAAGCATCTCTTAACACACAACACATCAAACCTTGAAGAGAATGTGCTACAACAGCAGATGACCACACCAGTTTCCACTTATGTCAGCTGAGAAAAGGAAACTGAGACTATTGTTCACACAGACTCACTGAAATTGGACAATACAATATTGGAAAAATGTTGCTTGTTCTGATGAGTCTGCAATATTTGGATGGTAGGGTCAGAATTTGGCATCAACAACATGAAAGCATGGATCCATCCTGCCTTGTATCAGCGGTTCAGGCTGCTGGTGGTGGTTTAATGGTGTGGGGGATATTTTTTGTCACACTTTGGGCACATTAGTACCAATTGAGAATTGTTTTAACACCACAGCCTACCTGAGTATTGCTGCTGACCATGTCCATCCCTTTATGACCACAGTTATACTTCCAGCAGGATAAAGTGCCATTTCATAAAGCGTGAACCATCTCAGACTGGTTTCTTGAACATGACAATGAGTTTACTCTACTCAAATGGCCTCCACAGTCACCAGATCTCAATCCAATAGAGCACCTTTGGGATGTGGTGGAAAGAAATATTCACATCATGGATGTGCAGTCGACAAATTTGCAGCAACTGCGTGATGCCATCATGTAAATATGAACCAAAATCTCTTTGGAATATTTCCAGTACTTTTTTGAATCTGTGGCACAAAGGATCAAGGCAGTTCTGAAGGCAAAAGTGGGTCCAAGTACTGGTAAGGTGTACCTAATAAATTGGCCGGTGAATATATGTTTTATAAATAAATGCTAAAAACAATATTTCATTAAACCTTCAAATGTGATATTATATAATGTACTCCAAAGGGAAAAAGAATAAACATTTTTTATCTTAAAACCTATTTTTTTTAAAATGGCCAAGAACTACAAATAAGTTTAAAAGAGGCAACATTTTGGTTTTTATTTCCTTCTATTTAAAACTGAAAATAGATTTCAGTAAACCTTAAAATGCCCTATCACAACATTTGACATTTTATTTCTAAAAGACCCTTTAAGTCTGTATGGGAAAATACTTTGAAGAACAGAGATAACTGGGAGAAATATTTGCTAACATAGCTTTTCTTATTCTCAGCATCTTTTCAGGAACAACAGAGATGAGAAAAAAACGAAGGTTGAACCTCTAACAGCAGGGACAGCAGAACAGCATGTTCCTGGGTAATAGTGGCTCACTTCTGTTCCGGCAGAGAACACCTGCACCTCAGTCAGTGTTCCCACAAAACCCGCAAGAAGAATGAAGGCCATGCGGGCTATCTCCAACACTTCCACCTGGTATGCCATGCCTGCTGTTCTTCTCACACTGCCCGAAAAACTGCCACACATGCCAAGATCCTATCTAACCTGTGCAAGCTGTGCACTGAAAGTTTTTATGTCCAGCATTTGAGACAATACCAAAAAGAGGTAAGTGCCAGAGTGGTCAAAATGCAAAAAAAGGCGTGAGAGGAGACTTGCAGAAAACTATGAAAGGACTTCACATACAGGAGATGATGCAGCTGCTATTTCAGAAAACATTACTCCCCAATTATGACTAATGCAATGAAATTCCAGATTTAATCTCTTAACTGGACATATTCCTCTTCATTTCCTTCAGAGCTTACCGGGATTCCAGCGAGCAAGACATGTTCCTGGATCAACACACTTTTTGGTCCTGAAACCACATTCCTTTCAGGAAATCAAATTTCACAGTCAGGTTCAGAGTTAACGTCAGATCTGAGGTTTCAGCTGCATTCTTAATCTACCATTTCTTTAAAGGGTTCCTAAATAATTGTTAATTGTTGGGGTTAGGGAGAACCTGCACCCTTCTTGGCTAAACAATAGTGGCTTTTAGAAAAAAACAAAAGACAAGACCATGAAATAAAAAGAATGTCAGCAAAAACGACAAATTACAATAAAGGGTGTGAGGAAGTAAAATATTTAATTTGTTAAATTTCTTTCTTTTTTTTTTTTTTTAATAAATACACATTTTTGTATGTGGCTTTTTCAATGATGGATTTTTTTATATTATTTAATTATTGTGGAAATACTTAATTTAGTATGCAGCATGTATAAAACATAGGGATGCAGCAACATTTAAATTATTTTCTAAACCAAAAAATAAAAAATAAAAATAATAAATAATAAAATATTGTATCAAAATTACATTTTTTAAATTCAAATTTAGTATCACTATTACAGTTTTTTTTTTTCAGTCACTAATAAGCATTTTTCCAACCAGTTGTCACATTGTCAAAGCTCTAAACACAATTAGCACAGCATCTGTCTTTTGTGGCCATACCATTCACACATTTCATGTCGTTTTCACCCAATATGCAGTCAGTGAGCACATTTTCACAATGCTTACATTTTCCTAAAAGACAAGCTGTACCTCCCAACAAAATGATGGATTGTTTCTGTAGTATTTACAAATGTTAACACACAACATCTCACAATAGCAAAAAACAATATTCTAAAGCTTAGATACAGTTTAAAAACCTCTGCTTCTGCAATGAAATAAGTTCAAAAACAATCTCAATATCAAAATTATATCTCAGCTGATAATAAACAAACAACTGAATAATTGACACACAGCTGATTTATGTTGGGTAAACTGGGCCAACCGCAGCTGATTCCAGTGTGGCATAGACTCAGTGGCAGGGGTTATTTTTTCACTTACATTTACACTTATACAGTAAAAGGAGGACTTTGAAGAGTGATGCCGATGAAAACATGTGGTCTAACCTTGAAGATCGCAGAGATTAAAAACAGTAATTCTGTGCAAATATTTAACAAAATGTATTTCTGAAAAGAAAATTATTAATTTGGCCAATTGGGTTTTTTAGGTGTGAGTCTGTGTTAAGAGTTTAGAAAAAGTATCTGAAGTATGGGTAAGTGCTTGTTAGCCATTGAAAAATATAAGTTAAAATTCAAATTTTCATTACAGCATTTACTCCTGCATTTAATTTTGATTATTGATTTGAGATTTGATTTTTTTAATTCAATTAGTATTCACATTTGTATGTATCCTTAATTTAAATGTACTAAAATAAATATAAATGCATCTAATAAAAAGATTATTTAATAAAAACCCTGATATTAGTGACTCTGAATTGTGAGGTGACAACTCTTAATTCAGTATTTTCATGCATCTGCACAAGCGTAATATAATGTTGTATTGTGTATGGCTATGTGATTAATCAAATCACAATCACGTTTTAAAATGTTGCGATTAGCTAAATCGTAAGAGGCTGTGATATGAAATATATATGTATTATATAATTTCCCCTACCCAGAGCAAATGCATGACTGCTGTCTATGTGTGACAGTCTTAATAGCCAATTAAGTGAGCACACTTTAGTTCTGCTCAATCAGAATTGCACAACCAAACTATGCGGAATGCCCACAATAAAACAAACAGAAGAGCACGCAAAAGTGGGATGATGGCGTCTGCTGCTTCAGAAGCATTCATAGATGAAACTAACGCCATAACTCACTACTGTTTGCTCCAGAGAAAAAATTTTTTAATTTCTGAATATTTAAAAACAAATGTGAATAGAAGTTGGAGTTAATATCTTTTCAGTTCCGTTTTTAACTAACACTTAGCAATAAATAAGATACAGTATTACATTCTATAAGATACAGAATATTGAGCTGAAGCTTGACTATAAAATTAAATAGCAAATCGAAATGCAATGTCTGTTAAAAAGGTGCAAATAGATATTTTCTAGACATTTTAGATGGTAATTAAATAGATATTTTGATGTTCCTTGATTTCTCCAACAACAACAAAAAATGTCCTGCTGTGTAGAAGGACCAGGACTACATCTGACCAGGAGGAGACACATGGACAGCATCGCACCCAGCTTTTCATGGTCTCTTTCCCTCTCATTTTTTGATTTTCTTTTCCCTCTCGTCCAATAAACAAGATGCTGATGGAGCACGACTGGCCAGCGCTGCAGAAGAATGGCGACAGATTGCTGAAGGGGCATTATGTGGGGGGGATTTATCAGTCTTCTTTGCTGTGCCAGTCTTTGTGTTCAGATCTCCATTAAACCTTCTGTGCCTGCCTCTGCCATCATTTCTGCAAGCCAGAGCCTTCAGCTGCCATGGCAGATGATTAAATGAACATAATTCCATTTTTTATGCAGATTTAATCTCTATAATCATGATTATAAGATTATTTGTGCCTGGAATCAAAAGTCTATAAATGAGATCAAAGCAAACTGATTTAGTCACAGCTATGCGAACACAGATAAAAGAGGTACAGCGGTGCTCTGAGGATTTCACTCAAGGTGTTTAAAGGAGAGGTTTGTCCTGTTTGTCAGCTCCTGGCCATGAAAAACAAGGCCACGACGATCCACTTTAACCGTCATGGATTCACGACCTGCAGAAACAGCCCCTGGAAACAGCAGAAAACCATAAGAGGTGCATTTGCTGTCCATGGAGCGTGAGAAATGATGCGGTTCAAGCATGAGGCTCATAGCGAGAGATGAAGGACACTTCATATAAGCTCTCAGGTGCACCCAGGTCAATCGCAGCTCAAACATGATGGATAGGCATCATATGACAGCGAAGGATTTGAATTGTGGGTGCTTCAGGAAAAACTCAGGGCACTGGTAGTGGCAGATCATTTCATATCTTAGACATTTAATCTTAAAGGTATCGTAAAGTGCTTTGAAATGTGTTTGATAATTTTAAGATTGTATCAATGTTACAAAGAAATTTACACATAATTTATGAAATGTAAGGGTAGGGCTGGAAGATATTTAAAAAAAATTATCATGATATCATGTTTCATATCATTCCATATCAATAATTATTGAATATTTTTTAACAAACTTAGAAATATTCGTTTTTTGTAATTTAACCACTTTATTTTAATTTACCATTACCATAGCTACTAAATAACATATTTAGTAAATAACATTACTAAATAGTTTTAATAGTCAAAAACAAAAATATTTAAACAAAATATAGTATCTCTTTATAATAAAATAAACATAAGTGTTAAAGAGACTCTTAAACTTAATAAATAAAATGTTACAAAGTGTGTGCAATGGTAAAAGTAGATCAACATCTGTAAGGTGTCAAAAATAATGATACAGTTCAATTCAATTCAATTCAGCTTTATTTGTATAGCGCTTTTTCAATGTCGATGGTGTCAAAGCAGCTTTACATAAATAGTCATATTAACTGGATCAGGGTAGTTCAGTTTTTAGTGTTTAAGTTCAGTTCAGTTTAGCTCAGTTCAGTGTGGTTTAAAATCATTACTGAGAGTCCAAACACTAAAGGGCAAATGCAGTACAGTAAACCTCAAACTCTGTAAACAAAACAAGTTATAATAATCAAATCTGAGCTTTCAAGTAAAGGAACTGACCATCATTGTTTAAATACATACAGCAACACTACAAATTGTGAAGTTGAATGACTAAATTACCTCCCGTGCTAAAATCTCTTTTCAGATGGGGTGTTGTGGCTGGATGCATAAGAAAAAAAAAACAAAAAGCCACTCTGGCGACATCCTTACATGGTTTATTTTTTACAAACTCCTCCCCGCTGCTATACAGCACTCATTTTCGCATGAGTTGTTATTCTGACCTGAAGTGACAAGCACGAGCAAGTTTTTCCTTCACTATTTCTATGAAGTCTTCCATACCTAGGCTCTGATGAAAGTTTATTGAGAAAAGTAAAAAGCACTACACTATTTGGATGTGCTGTGTTTGTCTCAGGTAATTAGTCTGCCATTATTACAGAAATGTGTATATTCCATACAAAGTGTGAAGCAGATTGATTAGTTCTACTTGAACCGCGGTGTGCTCGCAAGATTTGTAAAAGTTCAGATGTTTTTCAACTAGGTGTACCTGAAAAATGTTCCGCGGCTCCATTGGAAATGAAAAACTTATTGGCATTCCTTCCAAGGCGCGCATTCAGTAGCCACATTTTAATAAAACTATAGCCTTCATTCTTAAACTTCATACCAAACTTTTTTTTTATCATTATTAACAATGGTGCTCGTCCAATAAATACCAGTACCAATTTTATCGCCCAGCCCTAAGTGAGGGTATTATAGATATGTGGGGTTTATTTTAATAAAGGTCTTTAATTGCAAAACTAAATAAAAGAAAAAGACTGCGTCTGTAGTTTCAGCTATTTGTTTTTAATCATGGCTCTCCCAGTGAGAATAGTTAAGCTCAAGTGCTTCAAATGAAAAGCGACTTAAAGGAGGCGTGACAAGTCAGATACTAGAGAGCAATTGATTGGTCAAAAGATTTGATGAGAAACTAAAGTATGAGGTGACGTCAAAAAAAAAAAAAGAAAGCAAATCAGTGCTCCATTTCAGTGGAAGTGACAGACTGCAAGCTTTGGATGTTTATATTTTCTAAATACAAATTTGTGTTACTGTTTTGAACTATCTTACAGATATCCTTAAACTAACATACTAATATACTAACACCTATAAAAAAAAAATAAAAAAAAAACATTAAGTTGATTTCACTTTAAAGAAACATTTAACTGACCAATCAAACAAGCAAGTACATAAATAACAAAAAAGTTAGATTTTTTTAAAAACAAAGTTTTACATAATATATTGGTAATAATAAAACATTTTAAATTCTGTATGATTTATGTAGACAAAATCAAATGTATAATTTGTGAAATGTTACAAATACCTTATTTTGACAATGTAACTTTTTATGGACTGACCCATACATTGCTTGACATGAATAAATTAATATGAAATAAAAAAAATGATAGACTTGAATTGAAAGAAAAATAATAATAAAATAAACAAAGCAAATTTAAAGTATGTTCACATGTTTCTTTGTTTATATTTACTAAGCATACCTATAACTTTGGCCACGACTTTGCACCTAAACTTAGATTATGTTTATGTGAGCAGGACCAGCTCTCTTCAATCCACATCATTTAGTCTACTTACACATCTAACAGCTTATAAACAAACACATGTTCTCATGATGACATATGCTCAACAGCAGCAGAACAGAAAATTGGCAACATATGACATCATCACTGTAATACCTCCATTGTGACCCACAAGGCTTGCATCCAAATCCCATCACAGTGTTTTCATAATCCCTGGCGGCAGACACATTAGAATCTTTAAACAGCACTATTTTTCCAGCCTTGGAGGAGATGCATTGAAAAACATCTTATGACTAAGCTCCAAAACGTTGACTCTGAAGCCCATTATATATATGTGTGCAGAATGTATGTCTGATAATAGTGTTTAAGCAGACGGCAGACATGTAAACTGCTATCTGGCAGACAGTGGCAGCGCTGTGGGATGTGGTTAAACCACTATAGGCACATGCAGTATTAGGTCAGTCTGTGCTGTGTGAGCCTTGTGTTTATTCCCACATCACCCCATCAATATCAATAATCAAAATACTCCAGCACCATGATGTCCACACTCCCCAATACACAGCATCAACCAAAAGTAGATTTTAGAAAGTCATTTATAGCAGTATCTGAAGTAGGCTTTAAGTTAACACAGATTTATTTGAGTTACACCAAACAAAAAGCTAGTTATTAGTAATTAATCCGTTGCAACATCATATCATAATATCATCATGATACTTGACTATTACAATAGCCCATGCGCTACAAGTTAAGGACCGGTAAGGTTTTATTCACACTATCTGAACGTCTCTTATGCTCACCAAAGATGCATCTTTTTAAAGTAAAAACACTGTATGCATAATTAAAAATTATTAGTGCAATTTGAAAAAATAAAATATTAAAAAGGTGTGAGTTGGAGGGGGTTGGAGATAAACTGTGCAGAGCTGTGGCGAATTGTTTGAAACCATTGATAAATACTGTAGTTGAGGGCAAAAAAAAAAAAAAATAAAATAGCCATCCTGTGAAATATTTAATCATTTTCAAATATTTATCAAGTGATATTTAATGGAGCAAAGATATTTCCACAGTAGTTCCTATATTTTTTTTCTTCTGGAGAAAGTCTTATTTGCTTTATTTTGGCTGAAACGAAACCATTAAAAATGAAAAACATTTATTATTTTTATTATTATTATTATTATTTGTATTATTATCATCATTGGCCCCTTTTTTCTATTGGTTACAGAACAAACCATTGTTATACAATGCCTAATTATCCTTATGTGTCAGAAATACCAGCTTTCTGCAGTACAGTATACTACCAGTTTTTGACACATACTGCAAGCAGAAGACCAACGACAACAGATTGGGGCATCTGACCAATAAGAGCAGGCTAGCGGGAAAGAGGGGTTTAGAAAAGATGAAGTGATATTAAATGTCAGTTGCTAAAGTAGCCTTCATTCCCTGATGGAGGTAACAGAGATGTTGTGTCAATATTGACAATAGGGTCTAATCCTGGAGGCATGCCCAGGCCTTAAATCTTACTGACCCCAAACATTTGATATGCTGCATCATTTGACTGGAAACGGCTTTAATCATTTTAAAAGGAAACTTTACAATCAAATTTATTGAGTGTATCAGCTATTCAGCTGACATGGGCTAAAAGGTCTTTCCCCAACCCACAATCCTCTCCTGCAACTACCCCAGTACTTGATCTTTGCTGTCACAGATAATCCCCACCCAATTACCTCCAGTCTAGTGCGTCTGCATCTGCTCTGCTTCCGGCACAAAATAAGTGGGCTCACACTGGGCTTTCCAGAGTCTGATTTATTCATTACAGATTTACTGCGAATCTCCAACATGATCCCCAGGTAACTGATCTGCACAAACCTCCATCCAGCTCTTTGCTTTTTCTGCAGTGCCTGAAGCACACGGCTGGAGAGATAGGGAGGGGTAAAAAAAAAAAGGACATGCAGTGTTGTGTTGATGGCTACGCTCACTGGGGAACAGCAGGGAGCAATGATTCACAACCCTGACATATTTGTCCTTAGTGTAAAAGTCCACCAACATGTGTACTCTAATATGCTGTCAAATCAGCAGTTAAAGACATCTTGAAGACATCTTGAAAAGAAAACAAGCCAAAACCAGTAAATAAACATTAAACAGAAGAAAAATGTCTGTCACATTTTTTACGAAGTGGTCTTCACTAATATGTACAGTACTTATAGTGAATTTAATCAACTGTTACAATGTACTTATTGTGTACCTGTAAAATACACGTTTTTGCATTTACATTTGTAATTACACTGTTGACTAGGGCTGGGTGATACAGCAAAAATGCGATCTTGATATTTATTTTCCATTTTTAACGATAACGATATATTTCGATAGTCCTATGTCAAGATACCAGCAGTGGGGGGATTGCTCTTTTGCAGTGGCAGGTCCTAAACTTTGGGATACCCTGCCTACTGAGCTTTGTACAATCACTGACTCGCCACTTTTTAAAAGTAAGCTTAACATCCACTTGTTTAAATTGGCTTTTAATGCACAGCACTGACACTTCTTTATGTTTTAATGTTTGTTTTATTGTATTGATGTTTCCTGTATTGTTTTGCATTGTCTGCTTTTTAGTTGATCTGTATAATTTGTTTTACTTGTGAAAAGCACTTTGGTTAAGCTTGGTTGTCGTAAAGTGCTGTATAAATAAAGGTTGATTGATTGGCTCTTAGCTCAATATAGAGTAAAAAACGAGCTTTTAATTGTTATTGCAATAAATTTTATCGCGATTCGATATAATATAGTTTATCGGCCCAGCCCTACAGCCCATATCACCAAATCTGTCGCTCATCTTACCTGTATCCCACCTCAAGAGCACCAGAAGTGTTCTGCAATACATTATGATCACAGTAAGTACATTGTATTTTTTGTTTCTTGATGAAAATACCTAGTAGTTAAGGCCACTTACTGTAATATAAGGTGGCATCGAAATGTCTTCAATTAGAAAAAAAGAATAAAGCATTTTTAAATCCCAAAACAACCTATGAAAACATTAAATAACAAAATTATCAATACCACAGCTTGATCAGTCAGCATCTGCTACAAACAGAGTGAGAGAGCTAGAGGTAGAGATAGAGAGATAGACATAGAGAGAGAAAGAACACAACATTAGAAAAAAATGAGAATGGAAAACAGAAGAGGGAAGAAATAACAAATGGAACAGGGTGGTGTTGTTCTAAAGGAAACCTTTTGAGCTGTCACTTGAGAAGTCACACCGTACTATCAGGGAACAGAGTCTTGACCTCTGCTATAAATACTAGCGACTATGGATGCACAGAGAGTTAAAAAACTCACCACAACACTGCCTCACATTCTTTCTTATTTTCAGCCTTCACCACAAGCATTCACACACGCTCGCACACCAGTGCTAAAAGATCGGTCTGGAGTCACAAATAGCAATTTGGAGGTTATTCATTTGTTATTTTTCCTCACACTCAACCCGCACCTGGACTACTCTACACAGATCTGGAATTGTTTCACTATTTCTTCTTTAACAGCAATTTTGGGTGAATTCAATTTAATTTACTCACAGTCAGGCAATTCAAAATCTTGGGGGTGTTGGGGGTAAAGCATTACAAGCAACACAAGTTATGTAATAATATTACTTTTGTAGGTAATGAGTAAAGTATTGCATTACTTTTTAAAATTAAGTAATTATGTTTGAGTTACTTTTTAGAAATAGGTCACACTTTATTTTGATGGTCCGTTAGTTGAATTTAAGTTACATTGCATCTACTTGACAAACTAGATATTGTTAGATTAAAAGTATATTAAGGTTGGGGTTAGGGTTAGTTGACATCTACTTGCAAAGTTTCTTAAAGTCAGTTAAATGTCTGTGGAAAGAGCAGCATAGATATTAAGCAGACAGTCTACTAATACTCAAATAAAGTGTTAGCAAAAATGTAATGCAAGTTACTTTTTAGTTTAGTTAATCCACTTAAAAAAATAAATTGCTCAATTAAAATGATCAAAGTCATGTTGAATCCTACACTCAATGACAGAATGCAGAAACAGGCAGAAATAAAGATGGCAGAGCCTTACATTTCTGCAATGAAATATTCTCATTATTTTGAACACATGGAAGAAAAGGAAAAGATGATTATTTTTCTTGATTCTTTTTAATAAGACAAAAAGTGCAAAAGTAGCAAACCCGTTGCTTTAAACTTTCTCAGAAAATAACATTCTCCTACATTTTTTATGTAAAGGTAAATAAAGGTTAAACAGCATGTTGTTAATTGCAGAGCTCCTCCATTTTAAAAAAAAGAAGAAGAAAACAAACCCTGCAAGTTCCGAAAGAGATCAAGCTTCAGCCAGGTAATGAAAAGTGACGCAAAAGTAACTCATCTTTTTTGGAGAGTAACTTAATATTGTAATACATCACTTTGTTAAGTAACTTTCCCCAACACTGTTCAAAAAGTGAAAAGAAGTCCCTGAATGTAGAACATTTTTTTAGCAGAAGATTTCTTTAGTAGAAGATTTTTTTTAGCAGAAACTGTGTGGTTCTTACTTCTAATCTTAAAAGTCAACAACAGCCACTTTGACACAAAAAAACATATTTGACACATTGACTCTTGCCGGTAGCTATTGACTTTTTAGTAACCAAGTAGCACAGTTTCTGCTGAAAATCTTTCATTTTCTACTGAAAAAACAAACCCCAAAAAACAACATCTGGCCTGGGATGCCTTGGGGCGAGTACATGGCCTCGGGGTGAATAAATAAAGAGCTAATTCTCATTTTTGGATAAACTATGCCTTTCAAAAATATCTCATTCGAAAGATCAAGCTTTGTCAGTTCATGCATTTGTAGGCATGTCAAATAACACTTTAGCCAAATCCTTAATTAACAATCCCTTTACAAAATGAGTGATATAGTCAGCAGGCACACAAAACAATCAATGCAAAAATACAGCTCACAAACATTCAAGGTCAGACTGGAATAAACAGCGCTTACATTGTAAACTTCGGCCTCCCGATCCTAAATCTGGAAAAGCTTTTTTCTTTTTTTTCCCTCAAAAGGATCAATGCAAATGTGATTCCTTGCACCAAAAATCGTAAAAGATTACTCCCAGTTTGTATTTAAATGTCCACTACTGAGTGTTAATTGTATAAATGAATCATCATTACGTTGAAGGAGAGCCTAAAAAGGCATGTAAAAATCACAAAAAGACTAATAGCCATAGTAATTTCAACCAGAAAGCTTTCTGAAAAGGCGTTTTGCACTGAGACTATTAGACTTGTAATCCTGTTTGTGGGTAATCGGTCATACAACAGCATCGATCAGCTCAATGTGCAGCATGAGAACTAGCTGCCTTTTTAAGCACTGCAGCATTTCTCAGTTGATGTTTTATTGTCCCTAAACCTAACGAGATTTGGTCAGGACAGAGTTGTCTTTTAAATCCCCTTATTAAAATGTATTTTTGAACCCATGTGGCTGTGCTTTGTTCTGCTTCTTCAGCACTAAAAATAAAACTCTAGGGGCTTCTATTTTCTGAAAATACGCTTCCTTTTTCACATGAACACGCACGCACACATACTCACATAACCTAATATATTAAAAAAGGAACTGCATGTCCATGTTGCAACCCACAGCATAACAAAATTAGCTGATCCTTCGCACAATAGTACATACTTCGTTTCGTTTAGACAGTTTCAACCACATGAACGTGGTTCAGATTCAAACACAAAATGCTCAGTGGACATTACAACACTAAACTACATTGTGGCCGAGTCTTTTAGTCAATAGACTGTGTGAGGTCTGCATTAATGATTTCCGAAATTAAGAATAGGTCAGTGTGATTCAGTGTTATGACTTCAGTCCACTGGGGTGGCCGAGGTGATTGACATGCGAGCTAAGAGTGAGCGGGGCTCCAGTAATTGCCTTCTTATTTTCAGAAGAAACATTTCCATTAAGGTTAGGAAGTGAAGGCGAGGGCGAACCTGGAATTTGGAAACATCTAGGCAGAGTAGGAAGTGTGGATTAGCCACGGTGATGTTTTCAGATGTAGTGTGTGACGTGTATGTAAGCCTGGAGTGTAGAAAACCATGAGGTGGGCCTCATGCAAAATGAGCCCATTTATCCATAAAGAAAGAAGGACAGAAGGAGAATGACTGAAGATTTTCTGTATTCGGATAGTTTGATTTCCCTCCAAATGGATACATGGAACCGGCGAGTTGCTGTAATATTCTGTTCTGTGTGAGGAAACTAGCAATAAATCTTGGCAAGTTAACACAAGTGTCTGTCTCTTGAGCATATTTGAGAGTGGCAGCAGTTGTCATTTTAGGATTCAGGCATTGCATTCAAACAGGAAAGTGGCGTTAATGAAAAATGCACAAACACATTTCATTTACCCTTATTGTAGGGTTAATATTTTACCATTTCAGCATATCACTTAACTTATGTATTTTCTATTTCATCTACTCTAATACAGTGGTTCTCAATCTTTTATCACCAAGTACAACCTTAGAAAAAAAAATTCTCTCCAATTACCACCATAATGACCAGTATTGAAATACAGTAGCGTAGTAGGCCTAATTAATCAGCTACAGCTCTGCACAGTTCAAAAATGAGGCAGATTAATTCCTATTATTATGAATATTTTTTATTGTCAGCCACTTTAAACATTATAAATAGTTTGAACATTAAACTACACTGTGCTTTCTGGTAAATATAATGTTTTAATTAAAATGTGCTTCTAAAAGTAAATAAAAAATGGTACTGTTTTTAAAAAGTAAAAAGAAAACTGCTGTACTTAAATGTAAAGTATATACATATAGTAGCCTCCAAACCTGGAAGTGTTCCTCAGACCTCACAAATATAGGCTATATTTCATCATATTCATACAGTTGAAGTCAGAATTAGTTGAATATTTTTTTCTTTTTTAAATATTTCCCAAATGATGTTTAACAGAGGAAAAGTAAACTTTGACAGTACATCTGATAATATTTTTTCAAGTGGAGAAAGTAGTTTTTAATTTTGTTAACCATTTTAAGGTCAATATTATTAGCCCCTTTGAGCTATATTTTTTTTTCGATAGTCTAGAGAACAAACCATCATTATACAATAACTTGCCTAATTACTCTAACCTGTCTTGTTAACCTACTTAACCTAGTTCAGCCTTTAAATGTCACTTTAAGCTGTATAGAAGTGTCTTGAAAAATATCTAGTCAAATATTATTTACTGTTATCATGGCAAAAATAAAATAAATCAGTTATTAGAAATGAGTTATTAAAACTATTACTATATAAATGTGTTGAAAAAGTCTTCTCTCTGTTAAACAGAAATTGGGGAAAAAACAAACAGGGGAAATAAAGCTCTTTTTAATAAATTTTTAAATAGATGTTGCATGAACATATGACTTATTTGTTTATCTTTAAAATCTAAACATTAACTTGTATTTTCCTCCATGTACCACTAGAAGTAAGCCTACGTGCCACTAGTGGTACACATACCACAGTTTGAGAACCACTGCTCTAATATATGGCACTTCTTTTACTTTTACATGTAGCTAAAGAACAAAAGAGGCAAAAAAAATCTGCAATGATCCATTGTGATTAAATGAGGATCATACTAAAATTATTCTATACGAATCTAAAATAGTAATATATATATAAAGAAATCCATTTTAAGAGCTAAGTGAAAATTATGTGTAAATTATAACTATAGATAATAAAGGATAAAACCACTAACTTAAAAAAATGATTAATCTTAAATATATTTCACTTACTAAAATGATTTGATACTGTAGCTAAGTCAAATCAGGTTGTGTGCGTACACAGGTACGTTTTTAAAAAAAATTAATGTTTATTTTTTCAGAAACCTTTCCACCCATTTAATTAAAACATACACACATTTACATTCACAGCAGAAACACCCTGTGTATTCATTCCCTCAAACATGCAGACTTTCCCCCCACAGGATGCCCACAGGCAAACATGGCAGCGTATGTGAATATGGGTCATGGGTGGCTGATTCTGTCCACTGTCAGGACGTCTGTCTCAGCACATGTGTTATGCCCAGCCAATTACTGCCTTCACTCTCACATGCACACACTCTCTCTCTCTCTCTCTCATCTAAACCCTTTGTCTTCAATGGAGTTGTATACAATGGAATGTATTCATATTCATAATGTAGGACACTATACAATTGTATAAGTCTGATTACTTATATGGACTATTTTGATGGTCCCCTTAAGACATTTAGTTGACTATAAGTAACTTTGTAACTATACGGTGACTAACTTTAAAGTGGAGTATTGCTGGACTGTTAGATTAGACTGTTAGGTTAGGGTTAGTAGGCATGCTGACAGGTACCTGCACATATATTTTGCAGTCAGTCTAACAACAGCTGAGAGACAATTAATTACAGACTATAAGGATAGTTAAGAATAATAGCAAAAAGTCTAATAATGCTCTAATAGACTGCTGGTTGATTAACTGTAGTTGCAAATTCACTTGCAGCCAACAGAATGCCTACAAAGGACCATCAAAATCTAATATTAATGTTGATATTCATAACTGGTCAAAAACTTGTAAGAATTGGACACCCGATGGTGAAATATTAATGGAGCATTGTAAAAGTCCTCACAGTTAATGTGATCTTGAAAACCACAGTGACCCCAGCTATTTAAAACTCATTCATAAAAATGGGCTTAGAAAAATAAATTTAGAATATTTTTGTACAGATAAAACTTGGATGTAATATACTTCTTTTAATATAATGTCAAACAATCGGCTTTGCAGGTAATCCACAGAAAAATAGTATAATTATTGTAAAAAAAAAATAGCCAAATATACTATTTGCATATGCCTGATGAAGATTGTGTGTCTGAAATACAGCCCATAAAAATATTTTGAAGTGAAAGTCATGACATGGCCAAGTATGGTGACCCATAATAAAAATTTAAAAGCCATCCAAGCATGCACACACACTCACACACACCTGGGGCAGTGGGCAGCCATTTCCTGGGAAGCAGTTGCCTTGCTAAAGGAATTTACATAGTATTGTGGGTGGTGAGAGCTCTGGTTATTCACTCTCACCACTCACAATCCCTGCTGAATCAACTCTCTTACCATAGGCCATGGCTGGCCTCCAAAACTTCTTGTTGTGTTTTTGTATAAAGTTACTTCTTTAATGCAATGAAATGAATACAGTACACATATAATTTAGAAGTAAAAGCCAAATATAACAGCAATCAGATTCATTAGACAGAATCTAAATTTTGAGAGAGATAAGATAAGAGAATCAAACAATGCAGCATATTATACCCACTGCACGTTCAAGTGTGAAGAAACTGTTGCAGGCATCCATGTAAGAAGCATGTCCAGACACATGTGAACATATAATATGCTCCTTCCAGCATGCCAGAGCAAACCTACAGTACAGTACATTAAATCCAGGAAAGTGGATAATCACGGCTTTTCAAAGCATGAGTCAGCATTATAATAACATCATTTTCTGTCCCTCTGTCTTCTGATTACTGCATCTTTCACTTTCTGGCCAATATATATATTTTTTTATTACATTAAAGGTTGTTCGTGCTCATGTTTATGTTAAAGTTTATAATTTTCATGCGTCAAGGAGAAGTTTTTACAGAAAAGCAGAGTGCTGGTGCCTGCACACTTCGACCACTCAACATTTTCAGTTTGCCTCTCATCCCATTTACTGGGTCAAAGGGGGATCTTCCTATGTCAGTTGCTATGCAACAAATGCATTAAACGAGTGTGTCATGCACCAATAAACATTATGCATTAGATTTTTCCACTTATCCATTTATAAATGCATACAAAGAAAGCCACAAACTTTGTCTCAAAATTAACAGCAATCATTGATCTTTCTCTCCACATCTCCTACTACCACTTTGACACAAGTGCTAAAGCAACGCAAGAACACTCATTCACAATTGCCTTGTATGGTGTTTTTCCTGCTGATGTCTGGCTTCAGGTAAGCTGTATACACAGCAGGCTGAGGAAGTGACTCTGAATGCCAGATCTGATGTTGAGCAGGGCTCATCTCATTTGCACAGGCTGGACTTAACTGTGCATGTCTTTTATATGAATCGCTCAGTAATTCTTTATAGCCTTAAACACACTGATTTCTGCTATGCCTGTGTTTCTTAGAATAAGGAACGATGATTTATGCACACGCACCTTCATTTACATATACATAAATCTGATGAGTAAGTGTAAGCGTGTGTGGACTTCCTGAATATTGCCTTCCCCTTAGATACTGTAGCCTAATTTTTCTTTTCCACCGCTGTTTGCAGAAACAGCCAAGCAGAAGAAATGTTTGTCTAGGTATGCTCTGTAATTATTGAAGAGTTAAGCATGAGAACTAATTCAGTGGTTGTAAACATCTGGGAGCAACGACAGCAGAAGTGTATATGAGAACAAAGGGCTCGAAGGCTTCTGTTGCTGCAGTTCCACCAACAGTCTGCCAGTTCCTCCAAATGTGGATTGGCACTTTGGTTTGTCCCAAGGCACCTCCAGCAGAGGAAAACAGGGGTCACTGGCATCAGAAAAACACTGGCATGAGAAACACAAACACAGGGAGCTCTGGTGTTCTCGACTGTGAAGAAAATCCAAGAAGTGACACGCCAGAAATCTAGTGTTACTTAAAGGGATAGTTCACCCAAAATGAAAATTGACTCACTATTTACCTGCTATTGACCTAATTCTTCGTGTATGAGCGGCACAGTCATTTGAATCTTTTTAGCTTGAGACTTCCAGTCTCATTCACTTGCATTCATTTGTAGACGTTAAAAACAGCTCGTTCTGCTGCTTGATGTTGCAAACTGATATTTACTTCTTATATTATTGCCTGTATAGTCATAATCACACTTGTTTGTAGAGCAAGTAGTTTGACTTTTTTATTCCCAGTCATTTCTCCCATATGGAATTTCTAAAACAGGCGAAAAAACAAGCGCACTTCCGCATTAAATAACAAGGTCACAAACTTTCATGAGTTTCTTTCTTCGATTAAACACAGCAGAAGATTTTGTAGAAAGCTGAAAATCTGCGAGAGGGGTCTGGATGCAGGCCTGATGCAGTGCAATCTGAGCTGCATCCAAATGCTTTTTAATGGGCTCACTTTACCCCACCCCTCACAGTGATGTCACTCGCTCCATTTGAGTGCATTGTGTCTGACATTGCATCGCTGAGAGATGCAGTATTAGCTTGCATCATAAAAGCTGCCTTCACATATTATTGAAATCTGCTGACCTAATGGTATGGTAAAACAAATGGTATGGATCTCAGTGGTTACAGGTTTCCAGCTTTCTTCCAAATATCTTTTGTGTGTGTGTGTGTGTGTGTGTGTGTGTGTGTGTGTGTGTGTGTGTGTGTGTGTGTGTGTTCAACTGAAGAAAGAAACTGGTTTTCAAACAGGTTTGAAATGAGTGAAGGATGAGGTAAATGACAGAATTTAAATTTCTGGGTGAACTCCCTTCAATGTCTGAATTGGTTTAGATGCAAAAACATTTGAATGTTTTTCCTTTCACAGCTGCAGCAGCAAGCTAAACTGTGGTAAAGCAGGCCAGACAAAAAAAAAGAAAAAAGAAAAACATATTCATGACAGTTTTTTCTCCAAAACAGGCCCAGATACTGTAGGGCAGGCTATATTTAAAATAGAGTGAAGAAAAAAAAATCAATTGAAAAATTATCTCTGCAGAGAAGACTGCTGAAAAACAAAACTTTCTTTGACTGTATTGAACATCAGTCTCTTTCAGTCTACAGACATTTTGCAGGGAGCACAGCTTTACAGCTGTCAATGTGACCGAATTATAGGGAGGTTTTCTTTACTTTCTTAATCTGTCTGGCAAACAGCATACCGCAGCACCCTCAGATAGCAGATTTTCCTCTGTCTGTGCTCCATATAGGCTACATCTAATTACAGTGTATGTCAATATCAGCAAAGCTTAATATAATGACTTGAGGCTCCCTGTAAGTATTTGAGGTTGAATTTGTCCCTTATAACCTAATGGCAGCAGTGCGTGTCAAAAAGTGGAGATCTGTCGAGGAGCAACAACACAAAACTGGCTGATTAGAGAGCAGTTTTTGTGGTTTCTCTTACAATGGTGGAAAGATACACTGGGTTGAGGACATCGGTTCAGAGTCAGCGTCAGATGCAGTAAAGCATGAGCTCTGGTTCATTCAGCATTCCACAAACACTCCGGGGCAGCCAGGAATGCGAAAACTACCCATTTCTACATGATCAAACTTCCACAACCAAATCAGGGCTAGCAGTTTTTCTTTATTTTGTTTCAGCTTGCCTTTGGTCTTGCAGCTCAGGAAATGGCTTGAGGTTTGGATCATGACCACAGCAGAGGTTTTTAAAGCAATTCAGCCTTCAGTCACTGCAACAGAACGAATGACTAACACAGAAACTTGATACCTACATAACATGTATATAGAAAAATAAGTTGTACACTGTCGTAGTGAATAATGATGAATAATGAACACATGTATTAGAAAACAATATATATTGTGGATAGGCTTAAAGCATCTGTTTGCTGATTTCAATCAATCTTAATTAAATTTTTTACATTAAAAAAAGTTATTTTTATAAATTATCATAAAATTCATGAAAACTTTATCGTTTTATCATACATTTTGACTTTTTTCTTGTGGATTGATGTGAATAATACCTTAATTTTATTTCTATATATGGTACAAAATAAACCGACAGAAATATATTGTCTAATAATAACTCAGGATTTCAATAAAACAACTTGTAAACAATATATGTACTGAAATGTTGTATACAAATAATCAGGAAAACCATTTAATATCTATGGATTATTAATAAATCAGAGAGAAGCATTTTTAAATACATGCATTTTACATATTTATTATATATTTTACTTAAACTGCTAATGTTGTCATCATTTTTTGAATAAACTGTACAGTGCTCTGCATAAATGAGTATACACCATTTTAAATATTTATATTTTTATCAAGTAATATATTTTGCTGGATTTAAATGAAATTTTATAAAACAGATTTTTTTTCACTGAAAATCTAGATATACAAAGATAATAAATATAAATTCATGTGAAACATTCTAAAAAATTAGTAATTTTATTAGTGTTTAACAAGACTATAAATAGTAGTATTACGGCATGGGATAATAACTGCTTTCAATACACAATTTGGAAAAGTCAAGGTTTTAAAACCATTTTCTGAGATTTTTTATTTATTTATTTATTTTTTTTTAAATTTAAGACAACAGTATCCCCAGCAGAAAAGATATCTAAAGATGCCCTTTTTAATTCTAAAGAAATCTGTGTTTTTGAAACAAATGAAGAGAGCAGAAGTCAATGATTGATTTGAATTATTTAGACTAACATGTTTACTGCTCCAAAATAGTTCCAATTCAAAATAAAATATATTGTGCTCAAAGGGGAAAAGATTTTGTTTTTTACCCAAACACTTAAAAATAACAAATTTTTTGAGCAGTAATCATAATACCATCAAACCGTAATACAATAATATTTTTATCCAAGGTTATCATACTGTCAGAATCTTATAGCGGCCCATGGCTAAGTAGTATACAATACAAATAGAGGCTGTGCGATTAATCTAAATGAAGTTGCAATTGCAATTTGAAACATTGCAATCATGTTACACATCTGACCTAATACAACCAAACTATGCGGAAAGGCCAAAATAAAAACAAACAAACAGGAAAGCACGGACAAGTGAGGTGACAGCATCTGCTGCTTCGGAAGCATTAATGGACAAATTCATATCAAAGAAAAACAGCATGTCAGTAATATGGGAATATCTTGATTTCAAAATCACAGACACCAAACAATCATACATTCATTCATTCATTTATTTATTTTTCGGCTTAGTCCCTTTATTAATCTGGGCTCGCAATAGTGAAATGAACCGTCGACTTATCCAGCATATTTTATACGGAGCAGATGCCCTTCCAGTTACAACCCATCACTGGGAAACATTCATACACACCCATACAACGAGGACAATTTAACTTACCAAATTCACCTGTACCAAAATTTTTGGACTTGTGGGGGAAATCGGAGCACCCGGAGGAAACCTACGTGAACACGGGGAGAACATGCAACATGCAAACTCCACACAGAAACGCCAACTGACCCAGGCGAGGCTCAAACTAGCGACCTACTTGCTGTGATTCAAACGTGCAACCCCCTGCGTTTACCATTTTTTAACGGTTTTATCATTTTTTATTTGTAAAACTGCTTTTGACTATTATATGTATGCAACTTACTTAATTTATTTGATTAGGTAAGGTGAGATCTCATACTTAGAGAGAAAATTTGCTTTGCAAAGGCAAAGTTATATAAAGCACTAAAATCGGTCCTCTGTATCGGACTATCACCATGACAAAGAATCAGTACTCAGTGTCGGCTGCAAAAATTCTGATCAGAGCATCCTTTATGCTGAGCACAGTATGCTTGAATGTATAAATAAAAACAACAGATACACATAATAAATATTTGGCATTGCATATCTCAAAACAATCAATATGTCATCAAATCATATCAACATCAAAATCCAACAGAATCAAAAGCTTCTGAAATATGTCGCTACAGCAATATTAAAAATGAATAAATATAAAAACTAATTCCCAAGTATTTCTGCCATCATCTGCTGAAAACAAATGTCTAAATGTCTCGAAAATATCCAAGTTCTGATGTAATGGCCAAAACATAAAAGGCTTATTGATGTGACAAGAGCGAGACAGTGAAGTGGCGTGTTCAGACAAAGAGCAACATTTCCAGCAGCTTCTGGTCAATAATGTGGCATTTGCCAACAGTTTCGCCTAGACACAGCTTCTTTGTTAACTGTTAACATCTAGACTTAAGGGTGCACCGCAAATCATGGGCTCCGCCCCCTCCAAAAACCATGAGATGAGGCCCTGTCCATAAGCAGTGATGTTGTGCGCGAGCGATGCAAATGTTAAACCACTCAGTGAATCAAGGGGGATGCAATGCAGAATTTTCTTTCTATTCTTTCTTTAATCTTTCCTTTGCTTCACAGATGGCTTTTTCACAGTGCCTTTCTCTCCTGTCAATCAGAATCACTCTCGTTTTCTGTCTAGATCAATAATAAACACTTAAATGTGTGATGCATTGATTTTTTCCTGCTTGTGTTTGAATAAAGCAACAGAGTAGGCCTATAGCGGGAAATTTAACCATAATAAATGTGACTTACAATGCTGGTAGTGTCAGTTGTCCCACTTGGGAGTTGTCTCCAAGGTGTTTTGAATGCATCTGTCTGCAGCTTGAGAACCTAAGGCATGTAATATACATATATACGACTCTGGGCTAATGACCCATAACTCTTCTTCTGTAATTTGATGGATGTCGTTATCTGTGATTAAGTGTGGTGATGTACTTCCCAGCATGGACTCATTAATCACAATGTAGCAAATGACATAAACATGCACACAGACAGTAGCTTAACTGTGCAAGTTGCAGAGTCAAATATCTAAAGATAACCTTGTGATCAGTGCTAAAGAAACAAATAATAACATGTAGTGGTGTACCGGATCACAAATCTCACGGTTCTCACACTAAGGTTTTTGAGTCCTGGATTGGACCATTTTTCAGATCAGCAAAATAAGGAGGAGACAAATGTTGTTTGCTTTCCATTTATACAAAAAATATTACAGCAAAAATATTAAAAACATAACCAAGAACCTGCAATAATAATAAAATCAAGGAAGAATCAGCAGAAAAAAAGGAAAATATTCAATATGAAAAATGATCTCTCATCATTAAATTAATATAATATACAGCAAATGAGAAATAAATAACAAAAAAAGAAATAAAAAGACATTATTGCTCAATTAAAAAATTACTAGAATAAAAAAAGAGTAGAATATTTAAATAAGGCAAATGAGTTGATCAGCCATTTTTAATGATGTACAAATATTTTGCAGCCTGTATATTTCATTCTCTCGGAGTATATAGTAAAATTATAGTTTATTAAATGATTAGTCATTTAATGTTTCAAAATTCAAAAACGCATACAAATAACAGCAACTTTAGCAAGCGAAAGTAAAACCGGACATTTTAGAAGATTCAGGAACTACAGTCAGACACATTTTGGCGCAAAAGGCACATCTCTGTGGGTCTGCAGAGGACATGAGATTGTCTGTGTGCTGATGCTTCTTGCGCACACAGAGCTAGCAGTACCAAATGTGCGAAGGGAGAAAACATTTTCCACTGATTAAATGGAACTGGCTTTCTTGGACGGACACAAAAAAGTAAATTCTATGTGTGGAAAGTACTGAGGTGTATCATTTTTGAAAAATTTTGATGGTTGTGGTTAAATAATGTTATTGCTACAAAATTCACCAGCGTCAAGTTCCATTAAATGATGATTCTAATATTTACCATAAACATCACTGTATACATCTGAACTATAAACTGTTCTCCCAGTATTTCTGTGTTATTCAATTATTTGTTACTAACTGAAAAAGTGTAAAAACTGAAATCTCTCAATCAAACACTGTTTGGAAAGCAGCGCTTTGAAGGATTAATAAAGATATGCAAATAATAATTGACATTTATTGTTCATATTACAAGGGTTTGAATTGAGATTCATTCATTCATATTCTTTTCTGCTTAGTCCTTTTATTAATCTGAGGTCGCCACAGCAGAAGGAACCGCCAACTTATCCAGCATATGTTTTACACAGCGGATGCCCTTCAAGCTGCAAGACATCTCTGGGAAACATCCATACACACTCATTCACACTTATACACTACGGACAATTTAGCCCACCCAATTCACTTGTACCACGTTTTTGGACTGTGGGGGAAACCCACGTGAACGCGGGGAGAACATGCAAACTCCACACAGAAACGGCAATTGACCCAGAGGAGGCTTGAACCGTCACTGCGCCACCTTGAATGAAGATCATGATCTTTTAATGTGTAATTGTGCAGCTTTACAATAAATGCATTAATGCAGGCTAAACATTCAGTGACAGAAAACACCTTTAATTAATAGCCTAAGAAAGCATTTAGGTCCTGCCAAAACTTCTTCTGTCATCATTATATTTTACAGGGAAGCTAAAATGATTTCATACACGTGATTTGAATGACGCGGGAGGTGATCTCCCTGCAATTTTATAAATGTTGGATTAACCTACAAGTTTAAAAAAAAATCTGCGGGTCGTGTATATTCCTAACTGTGTGTTGTGATCCGTACTCTACTTGATCCTTGATCTGTTACAACCCTAATCAAATGTATATATGAGTAAATAAAGGGTTGTTTATTTGATTAATTGCTTTTTTCAGTTTAAGCTTAACATTTTCTGGACATTTTTCTGTTTTCTTACTACTACTATTATTCTTACATGCTGATTTTGCTGTTGATAGGAAAGAGCACCTCATGTTCATTATTATACAATCAGTACATCACTGCAACTTCTTTTTACTTCTAATCTAAGAGAGAAAAAGAGCTTCACTAAGAGTAAACAGGGCATTGAATTACATTCATTCCAGTGAATGTTCCGTGTGCAAGAGTGCAGGCTAAATTGCCAGATGTAGTTCACCTAACTGCCACCAGTGTCAATGATAACAACGGTTTCTGAATTCTACTTATTTTCCCTTTAAAACGTAAGACTATACAGCTCTTGTCTCAAATGAACGTTTCCGACCCCTCAAAGCACATATTCCTCAAAAAAAGCAAGTAGAGTAGGATTTTATGAATGACAGATTGGGTGGTGTAATGGAAGCCCTCTACAGCCAATGTTCAGAGAGGGAGCAGGAATGCTGTGAATTATGATGCCTTTCTCCATGTCAGGGGGAGCAAAGGGGGGCTGAAGTCTTTGAGTCCGTTCCAAATCAAACACAAGCGGATGGCTGACTCTCGCACGACTGCGGCTATCCCGTTTCCATCTGCAGTCGACTGCTGTGGGAAAGCTATAATTACTCTGTTTGTGGAGTCACTAACTTTACCCTTGCACGCTCGTGTCTGCTTTGCGTACGCAGATTTTTGTACATAGAGAGACACCGTCAAAATGTAAGCACATAGTTTGTACATGCATAGACCAGTTTGGACTTATTCTAGGCCCACACGGAATCTGCGCACACAGAATTCCGCAGAGTTGTAGCCCATCATTGATTCTGTTTATTTACTTGTGTAAATGTGTGTAAACTTATATTTATTCAGTTTTTAAACTAATTACAGTAATATTATTGACTAATATGAAAATATTTATATGATTTACTTACAATGCAGTTTGTAAGGTAATATTTTTTCTCAGATATATTATGAGAAACTTGCTTTGTTTATCAAATAAGTGGATCACTAGGATTTGCATTGTAATCATTACATGCAAGTTAAAAAGGTGTTACTTTTTATTTCATACATTAAGGTTTTAGTTATAAAACTCCCAAAATCATTTCATTAATTTTCTTGTCGGCTTAGTCCCTTTATTAATCCGGGGTCGACACAGCGGAATGAACCACCAACTTATCCAGCAAGTTTTTTACGCAGCGAAACATTCACACACACATTCACTCATACACTACGGACAATTTAGCCTACCCAATTCACCGCATGTCTTTGGACTGTGGGGGAAACCAGAGCACCTGGAGGAAACCCACTTGAAGGCAGGGAGAACATGCATACTCCACACAGAAACGCCAACTGAGCAGAGGTTTGAACCAGTGATCCAGCGACCTTCTTGCTGTGAGGCTACAGCACTACCTACTGCGCCACTGCCTCGCCTACTCCAAAAATCATTCCGCATAAATCTACAGATTTTGACCAAAATTCTGTGCAGAAATGGCAAAAAAATTTCAGCAGATTCCGTCTGGCCCCAATTATTGCACAATATTTATCCCTTGTTTCCACTAAATGCTACGTTTTGGTCCGGGTCATCCTGGTCAGGTTTGAAAATTGAACTCTTACTTTGTAAGTGTTGTGTATGGTAGAACGTTGTGATCAATGTCATTCTCGCCTAAAGAAGAAAGTTGTACAGATAGTTTACATATTGCATCTTTTGCATGCTTTATTAGGTTTATTATTTCAAATGTAGATGTGAATCAAGCATTATATAAAAAAAAGGGCGACACCTATCAAGCTTTCCACACATAGACGCAACATGTGAACGGCCTTGTAGACCATTGGTTCCCAAAGTGGGGTTTGGGACACTCTGGGGGATAACGGAACAAGGACAGGGGCTCACTTGGTGATTTCCAAAAGTCAAATAAGTTTTATTGAACTATTAGAATCTCAATATTTTATAAAAACACACAGAAGATAACAATAGTAATTTTTAATAGTGAGAAAACAACCACATGCAAATGAAAAGCCATCAGCTTTAAATAATTTTTTTTTCATAGGATTGGAATTAGATTAACAACACAGCAATAGCATCAGTTGCAGCACATTTAACCAGGTTAATCTTTGACGCCTTTATGCCAATCAAATACATTAAAAATAAATACAGGCCACAGCTGATTATTGAGGATGATCTCTGAGTGGTGGTCTCCAAAATTAAACCAAAAATAGGCTTGTGCTAAGAACATTGTGTCCACCGTCTTTAGCTGAGGTTAATATTAAATTAAACAAATTAATAAATGACTATAAAAACGATATGGTTGTAAGACTTGCACTTTTTTGTGTTGTCAATATGTATTTATATAGGCCTATTGCTTTGTGCGCAATGTTTTTATATTTATAACCACCTCAGAGGAATTTGGGGGTAGCGAGTCACTGGCAATGTTATTGTAGGGGTAGTGGGCTGAAATGTTAGGCAACCCCTGTCGTGGACAACAATAAAGAACATACAGCAGATCCTTTTATTTTGCTTCATGACTTTTGGTTGTTTGTCATAAGATGACAAGCTTTGTTTCAGCATGGTTCATTGCTGTGTGCAGTCATTGTATTAGAGTGTCATGTCTTGCACTGTACATGGTGGGATTGGTGTTGTAGTTCTGCTGGCTTGTATCATGTGCTGGTTACAATTCTCTGTAAACCAATAGCATTCAGAAGCAAGTTTAGCTCCACTCTCTTGGTACCATGCTGAAGTTCTATCTACCCTTCTGTAAAGGTGCCAAAAAAGTGGTTTGGTATAGTTCACTATTTTGGTACTATTGACAGTGGTAACAGAAGTAAATGCATACTGTAACTGTACTGTCATACTTTGTCATTTGTGATATTCAGTCAATATTTTGACTTTTTGGCGAGATGAACATATAAAATACAAACATTAGTATTTGCTAGTAAATATATATTTAAAAATACTTGCATGTGCTCATATAGGGCTGTTTTGTATATTGCTCAGCCCTATGCTCAGAAATACATATAGTGTTGTGTTGTTCACATGGCCGCATGAATGAACATGCAGCTTTACTTTGAATTGTTAAAAGAAAACTTGCTGTGCAGGTTTTACTTTGTACACTTCATTCAACAGTGCAAAGGAAACAAAACAGAAAAAGAAAGTTATAGTGCCGTTGGCAAGTAATATCTTATAGGTTAATAAAATTGACATAATATAAAAAATTACATTTAGCGTACTGTGCTAGCTGAAAATATTAGGACATTTGACTTATCAACTTAAAATGAGTGTTTGTGCAACAAATTTAGTTTTTGTAACTCAGTCCAGTTGGCTGGTTGAACATAATTCATTAGAATTGTCAAAATTTAAAAAGGTTTAAATTATTATGCTTTTCTGTTGAATGGATGAATACAGATACAGACAGACAATGACACAGGCAGATGTATCAGTAAACAAATAAATCTGATATATATATATATATATATATATATATATATATATATATATATATATATATATATATATATATATATTATATTTATCTATTTTATATTTATTCTACCTATTCCTGTTGGTTATACAATAACATTGAAATGTAGCACTGTGTAGTAAACAGTGACAAATTCCAAACAATGTGTTGAATTGCTATGGCAATATTAGCCTTCTGTAACCTAACTGTATTGTAAGAACAGGTGCACAAAACAACACAAACAATGACAGAGATCTGAGACTATTACACACCAACAGATGTGCACAGACACGATACACTCCGGGGAATGTACATGGTGAACTCAGACTCAGACACTGATACCATGGAGGAACTCACCGGGAAAACCACAAGCACTTGACAGGTGACATACTGTTACGATGATACAATAATGGGGACATGATTGCAGCAGTTTGACGGGAAGCTGACAACGTTGAGGGCGAGGGAAAATCCAGCAGCTACTCTACGGCAGTGCAGAGAGCCATTTCTTTATGCCTGCTCACTTTGTTTATGCATATGTCAAATTAAGGTCACACATAAGACAAACAGTACAGTACAGCTGTAGACTATGAGCCAGAATAAGGCAGACACAAGGAATAAAAAAAAAAAACAATACCACACAAATAGCTGTTTGACTTCAAAGTCAAGATTGCCCTAAACTGTCCTAAAATCCTAATAAAAACTTTTAGTCAAACCCAAGATTCTGTCAAACCAAGTCATCATGAAAGCTGAGGGTCATATTATTGGTATCAGACACTCACCTATTGCAGAGTCCACTCACGGCTCCATAGGAGTGACAATCACATGGCTGGCAGCCGTTGGTCCCATTGGTAAAATACTCATCCTCACATTCATCACAACGTTGACCAGTGTATCCAATTATGCACACACACTGACTTGTGACCGAGTCACAGGTATACGGGTCCACTGAACCCTCAGTACTACAGTTGCACTGCAATCCTGTGTGCAAGAGAAAAGAGAGATTGACAACTTGTTAGCGATGCTTTAAAGAAGTAGATGACTTTATACTACGGTGCTGTTGAATGCATGATTCTGATTGGCTGATGAACATTCTAAAGTATGCGATTATTTTTGGGGAACGACACAGCTAAAATAGTGCCAGGCAGGTCTTTACTGCATGACACTTCCATATTACCATGATCATTTCAGTGATTTCACTAAATTGTCAAACTGAAACAAAACAGAAGGCTCTGGATGAAATGCGTAGGAAACTAGTCATGCCTCCTAAATAGTATTTGAAAATAGAATTAGTATGTCCCAAATCACACTATGTTGAAATGAGTATTCCCAAAGTTACCCAGATGGTCGACTATTACTGGTAGAAATTTAAAGTGCATATCAGTGTGTACTCCAACCACTATTATTGCTCACAATACATTGCATGATGGATGTAAATTCTATTGGAATTACAAACATTGATAAAATGTGTTAACAAACTACAAATGTGGCAGCCATGCAAGTCCAATGATTAAGTGGAGAGGCTTTGGTGAAGATGTTTGAATGATTGTTAATTCACATTACTTAACCTAACAGATAAAACAGGCCCGGATTGGCTAATCAGGAGAACCAGGAGAATTCCCGGTGGGCCGGTCCGTTTTTTGGCCACGAGGGCCGGTGTCCCTAGCTGCTTGCACTCTCAGCAGTTGCACTTTTTTTCATTTATTTATTTATTTGACCATAGCCTCACTCTTTTTATTCATTATTTTGCCGCAGCTCCGCTCTTTTTATTTTTTTTCTCGCATCCCCATAAACAAAATGCAGCCTGCAGATTATTAATGATGTAACTATCATCATTCGACTCTAAACAGCGGCACCTTAGTGAATGTAAGAATTTGAAAAATAATATTGATTAATATTACACCTGCTCAATGAAAATCAGATGATTCACTACATTAATAAATCTGACATAACTTGATCAGAAATCTGGTCATATGCAGGTCATAGTGCTATATTTGTTTTTCTTTCCATCCTTATCAAATTAACGGTGCCACTGTGGTGTAGTGGTTAGCACGTTAAATTAAGACACGGACGACCCGCGTTCAAATCTCATCTGAATTTTTTCATTTTTTATTGTTAAGACATATAATACTGTTAGGGTTGCTGAAAATTTGAAGTTCTAAAGCAGCTGTTTTCTTGAAAAAAGACGTGACAGTGTCCTTAGAAACTGAATTGGAAATTACCTTATTTTAATAGTCAGTCGTGAACTGAGATGGGCCGGTCTAAGGCTTGAAACTTCGGGGCTAAAAAGGAGTCCCACTCCGGTCCTGAGATAAAACATTTATTTTTTACGCTTTCCCCATTATATTTCATCTGCAATAACAATGTGACCTTTTATAAAAATGTGCTTGGTCATTAACTTCTGAATGCATAATTGTGCAAACAAATGAGGAGATTTCTCTGCATAAACGACCAACGGATGGCAGATTATTGTGCTGCTGCTCCAATATGGTAGACAATTACATTTGAAAGAGATGTGAAAGATGTGACAAGATGATTGGCAGGGCTTGTAACTAAGCTAATACTCCTTTGTTCACACTCAAAAGAATGCACTTGTTCTTCAGACAAAAATGTGACAAATGTCTTGAAATACAGCATCTGAAAAATGTGTGGTAAACGTAGTTTAAGTTTAACTGTTGACTCTGGTCCATTGTAAAAGAATATTTTAAAAATTATTAGAAAATAACACACACTTGAGATGTAAGCCATCACCTGGCTCAGTGGTTAGCACTGTCGCCTTATAGCAAGAACATCGCTGCTTCGAATCCCGGCTGGGCCAGTTGGCATTTCTATGTAGAGATTGCATGTTCTCCCCCATGTTGGCGTGTGTTGACTTCCAGGTGGTCTGGTTTCCTCCACAGTCCACAGACGTGTATAGGTGAACTGAACTAAATTGGCAGTTTTTAATGACATATTGTACGAGTGTGAATGAGTGTGTATGGGTGTTTCCCATTAATGGGATGCAGCTGGAAGGACATCTGCTATGTTCACACACCGCTTCATTCTGATGTGGCGACCCCAGATTAATAAAGGTACTGAGCTGAAAGAAAATTAATGAATGAACAATTCAATGGCCCATTGTCAAACATACCTAATATTTTATAGACAATAGAGGAAGATGTTAACAAATTATATAAATCGGAGCAGTAAAACTAAGTGTTTGCATTGGTCTTAGTTGATGCAAAAAGAAGTTCTAAGGGAGAAAAATCGGTGATCAAAAGTGTATTAAATAAGTTGAGTTTCTTATGTTTCACTGGCTTGTCCATGTTCCAATGGTCTTGGTCTTCATACATTGCCAACTATCAGCATGTATCTATCGTCATAATTTACACACTATGATGTTGTTCCAAACCTGTGTGACTTTTGCTCTGTGGAACTGAAAAGGGGAAGTTTCAAAGATCATTCATGTTGGTTTCTATCTGCTTTTGAAGTTGTAAGGCATGTTATACAGTTTATGGGTCCAATCCCTCACTCATTTGAATTTGCGTCATTTATGACCACTCTGCACTTATTTGACATAAGCCTTTACAAAATCATGCTGTAAACAGCAGTCTCTGGAGTTGCTGTATTGCTGAAACCAATAATGATTTCACCAATAATTTCTAAAAGCGGAATCACTGACTAGCCATTTGAGATTTGGCATGGATAAACAACACAATTGTTATAATATTGTATAGTTCTACAGAACACAATGAACATATATTAGTATTATTTGTTTAGCACCCAGGAACTGTGATGTGTGACTTCAGACTTAAAAAGCAAATACAAAATCAAGAACTGAAACTATTTGCTTGAAAGCGGTCCTCAACATTTAGTCAAACTCTGTTCCTTCTCCATAGAAATTCATAACCGTGTTTAAAGTTTATTGCTAGCGTCGTTTAGATAAAAAGCAACAACAAAAGACAAACTATAATGAAAATAATAATGTTATTGTGTTGCTTACTAGATTTAAACAGCATACAGTTGTTTAATTCCAAGTGGACTACTAGCTACAATCTAATTTCATTGTTCATTGTTCAAGAATCACACTACATAAGTAATATTAATCTAAGTATTAAAAGTTTTTAAAAACTGTCTTATTAGGCAGCACGGTGGCTCAGTGGTTAGCACTGTCGTCTCACAGCAAAAAGGTGGCTGGTTTGAGCCAGTTGGTATTTCTGGGTGGAGTTTGCATGTTCTCCCCGTGTTCGCGTGGATTTCCTCCAGGTTCAAAGACCTGCACTATGGGTGAATTGCGTAAAAAAAAGTTGGCCGTAATGTGTGTATGTGTGTGTGAATGTAATAGTGTATGGGTGTTTTCCAGTACTGGGTTGTGGCTGGGAAGGAATCTGCTGCAAAAAACACATGCTGGAATAGTTGGCAGTTCATTCCACTGTGGCAACCCCTTATAAATAAGAGACTAAGCTAAAGGAAAATGAATTATTTAATGAACTGTACTTTTGTACAATATTCAAAGACCATCAAACACTGCTGTGGAAAATACAAGTATCAGGAGGACAACTTTACATGACCTAGGTTGCATCCCTACTGCTACACAGTGTAAAATAAGGTAAAATATAATTGTTGCTACAGTATATTCATAACTTTTTCACCCAGTAACTCTTACAGTAGGACTTTCAGTTAGAGATTCAATCAGTAAGAGGTCACAGTAAAGCACAATCGCGTTTGGTTCTCCACACATTGAGAATCATTTTCACCATAACGTGAGCACAAAGAAAGTGTGAATTTATTCAAAGCTGCAGGTTGCCACTTTCCAATGCTATCGCAGTAGGGGGAATAGCACAGGGCCTGAAAATTTTGAGCTGAAATCTCCCTGAAAAAGCTGTTATGAGCAAAACCGCAACATTATGATTTAACAACTGCACCTAATGGAAATGATACGGAAAGTGCACACTTGATAACCAGTGGGGCGACTGTCCTGTACCTCACTGTGATCTCACTGAAATACATCAGCTTGATGAAAACAGTGTGTTCTTGGCCACTGCCTTCAAGGACTGTTTCAAGGAATGTTTTGTAGAATTTAGAGAGGACATGAGCCTGGCCTGTCCTGTTATCAGACAATAGTACAAACTGTCCTCTCTCGTGCACGTCAACACCCCTGTAAACTGTTTTTTGTTGTTAAAAACAGCATACTCAGTAACTCAAAAGCCTCCAGCACCTACAGCAGCAGTAACGTCACACATCTAATAACATCAGCAATATTACAGAGGTCACCGAGAGGCTGTCAGCGAAATTATTTGCTCCCAGAAGCCAAAAACTCAGCAGAACAAAGAAGCCTTCTTATTAAAGCAGCATTCATCCGACTGCGCTGTAATATTGGTGCATTTATCTAATTCCAAACTGCATCACACACATGCAGTGTTCAAATATAGTGCATCTGGGTAAAACAAGTGCAGGTGCTTTATCCCAGAGGAAAAGCACAGTAGGGCAATGCTGTGGCGCAGTAGGTAGTGCTGTCGCCTCATAGCAAGAAGGTCGTTGGTTCAAGCCTCGGCTGGGTCAGCTGGCATTTCTGTTGGTGATAAGTTGGTGGTTCATTCCGCTCTGCCGACTCCAGATAAATAAAGGGACTAAGCCGAAAAGAAAAAGAATGATTGCATGAATAAAAAGCACAGTAGCTGTAATTTGCATTGATGACAGTTTCAGAGAGACAAAATAGGAAAAACAAGAAAGAAATGACAGATTGTAGTCATTTCTTTGTACCGTCTCTGACAAAATGCTAAAGGCAAGCCTTGGATTGCTAGTAAAACATCATGAACTGTATTTTGAAGTGTTAAAATAGCACCCATCCATAAGGGAGCACATCTGGTAGGTGCTAAATTCAGAACGGTCCCATTTCTTCAAAATGTTTAACATATTGCATGCGTAAATCCAGAGAGGACCGTTCCTGCTGTGTGTCATTGTTTTACAGTGACCTCCCATCGGACCTGCAAGTGTGAACAGGAGAAAAACACACACGTATACACATGTGCACTGACGCAGTGAGGGAAATGGAGCGCTGTGATATATTTAGCAGAAGCTCTCAGCGTGTACAGTTCCCTTCGCTGACTGGGGGCAATCTGATCTGAATCAGAGGTGACCTTGCTGAAGATCAGATTACACAATAGGAGAGCTCTGTCAGACAAAGTCAAAAAGAAAACCTTCTCTTAATGGAACAAATACATGAATGCATCTTATCAGACTCGTATCGTCTTACAGGACTCACTCCTAGCCTACTTCTCGCAGTCCCTTGAGAGCAGGCATCATTTCATAGAAGCGCGTATACACTACCGGTCAAAAGATTAGGGTTAGTATAACTTTGTTAGCACTAATGCAAGGATGCAGCAAATTGATCAAAATTGACAGTAAAGACTTTTACATTGGTAAAAAAGATTTCCAATAAATGCTGTTCTACATTTTGATCCTTTAAAAAGCATCCTAAAAAAAAATTAAGTTAAGCAAGTACAATCAGATCTATAGTACTATAACGCAAATAGAACCTATTGACAGCATGAAACGAATCTAAACATTTTAAAAAAATAAGTAAATAAATAAATATAGGTATAAAACTATAGACAAATAGGTAAAGTTCTATAAACTAATTTTGAAAGCAGTTCAAGCAGTTGGATTCATTATTAGCTATCACATCAATCATCCAATCAAACTTAGGACCATCTCTATAAGTATGCCAAGCTAGTCCTATACGGTTATCTCATTAGCCCCTTTCACACAGTGAAACCGGAAAATATCCGGAATATTTCCAGAACGACTTTACCGGTAAATTAAAAAAAGTGCTGTTCACACAGGCAAGGATGTTCCGGAATTTTTCTGGAAAAGAACATACACACATTTATTCCAATATACCGGTATATTCTGACATCGTTAACCAGAAATCAGCTCTAAACGGCTGCGCTTGTTTTTTTAAACATAGATGAGGTCAGGCTTTTGGAGAAACACTTTTGCATGTTGAGATGTACATAATATGTGTGTATGCTTGCGCTCACCAAAGCACTTCTTCACGTGCACACGCAACTGAAGCAGAGCTTGAAGGTAAACAAATGGCGGATTATCATAAGCATTTTATTGATAATTTTTTTACACAGTTAGCATTAATAATGAACATGGAAACATTATGTGACTAACATCTAGCAGCTAAATGTGTCTGAAAACGTATTAAAAGGCTTTTATTTTCATAAACAGCACGGATGTGAATGCATCTAAATGTTCTGAATGGCTGGATTAGATGTCTCACTTCAGCGCACATTCTAAACATAAACACACTTTCCTGCAATTTTTCGTCTGTTTTCACACAGAGCAGCATTCCTGCAAATTACGGGTAATGTTACAATTTCTCTTTCTGGAAAATTGGCAAAAATAATTTACTGGTATTTTCAAAAAGGGTCTGTTCACACATGATCCCTTTCTGGAAAATTGCCGGTACTTTTCTAGAAAGGTCTATGTGTGTAAAAGGGGCAATTGACTTTGCATCTCTCCAACCACAAAGCTCCACACTTTTAGCCAGATTCATTCCCACTTTTAGCTTTCTGTTCAAGTGCTTGAACAAGTTACTAG
This sequence comes from Danio rerio, assembly GCF_052040795.2. NCBI lineage: Eukaryota > Metazoa > Chordata > Actinopteri > Cypriniformes > Danionidae > Danio > Danio rerio. Next base: position 32,503,474 of record NC_141025.1, on the reverse strand, counting down.
TAGAGTTAATAGCAGTCGAAATTCTTTGAAAACTGCAGAAACCATGCCATGTCCAGTTTCTAAAGTCAAATTTAAGACTTTCAAAGACATTTTGAAGACCATTATGAATTAAATTTCAGACTTATAAAAGGCTTTTATTAAACTATATATTATACGTTATTTCTAAGCCACAAGGTTTAAATAAATTGTCAAAACAAGCAAACCCTAGTTGTATTGATATGCATTTCACATAAAAATCTTTAAAATCTAAATTAAACTAAATGTACGCACAATAGTCTGTTCAGGTCAGTATCTTTATATAGACTATAAATACACAGAGAACTTTTAAACAAACACTATTGTAAGGACGATAATTAAACCATATTGGTAAATAGAGTTATAAATAGAGTTTTGTTGAATTGATTTAAATTTTATTGAGATGGATTGTTGCTGATTGGATGCATGTTTGACAGATTACCTAGCATTTAATGGACAAAGGAAAAAAATACCTGTTTGCAAATATTTAAAAACTACAAGTCAAAATTTCAATGAATTTAAGACTTTTTAAGGCCTGAAATTTTGTTTTGGAAATTTAAGACAGTTTAAGACTTTTTGAGACCCCGGGAACACCCACATTTCACCGTAATATTTTTGTTTTTTTTTATGGTCAATGAAATCAAAGTAATGCCTGTATTTCAACTTACGCAGCCACTCTCGTCAGCATCCATTTCAGCTTGTGTTCTCAAGCCATTTAAAGTGAACGCTCATTAGCAAAGTTGCATATGTTGCAGCGGAAAACATGATTAAAAAGCAAATGTTGTTTTCTAAAATCTATATTTGTAACATACTGTAACTAATGCAATTACACTGATTTTGTTAATTGTAATCAAATTACATAACTTTAAAATGTAATTCGTTACATTATTTAGTTCCCCAAAAATGTAATTAGAATACAGTAACGCGTTACTGTGGAAGGCGTTACATTCAAATTTGATGATAATTGAAACTGCAACTTCTATAACAAACAATCCTATGAATATTTGATCAAATGTCTTAATTGATCAAACACAGCCTTGTAGCCTAAATGACTCTTTCAATAACATAGAAAAGTTACAGATTTAATCAAATTGAAAGTCATATATCTTTGAAAATGTCTGAATGTGATGATTCTTTGGAAAAACATAGGAAGAGCATGTAGTCTTTCCTTCTGTTTTTACACAATCATAAACGTGCTGAGACAAGACTTTTTGAGTGTTTGTGGCAGGACAAGGTGATCCTCCCTTATTGAGTATCTATTGAGAGTGCAGGAAATGATGTCAGCTCAAGACACCTGACAATGAGCGATCGGCTTTCTTTACACAAACATGTAAAGGTCAAAGCTTTGTTCTGCTTGAATAAGGATTAAAGCTTTTGCTGAATGACTACAAACCTTATAGGACAGGAAGAATTGACCTAAATTTACCTTCAGCATGTTCCCCTTTTTTACTCTACCTCAAAAAGAATATTGAGTAGGTTCAAAGGTTCACACATCCTGTAACCATGTTTAAACTCATCATGACTGCAGTTCAGCTCTAGAATGCAAAATGAAAGTTGAGTGAATGAACACAGCTAAAGACTCGTCTTGATCGATGAGCTGACAAAAAGAGGGCAAATAAAGTTATCAGCTGTGCTAATTCACATAACGCTGTGTACTTCAGAAAGCAAGCAAAAAATAAAAGGAATAAACTGAGACCAGCACAAACTGTAGAAACGATTCCACTTGTTTTTTACCCACAGTTGTTTTCTCAATATGGGCTCAATGGGAACATTTGCTTGCAATGTTATTTTATTCCTGTATTGCTTCTTGAAGATTTTATTGTGATATATTAAAATTAAAGTTTGAACTTGCTAGTATATTTTACTTAGAAATTAACTGTTGTATCTACAATGATTTTTTTGAGAAGATATCAAAATAAGTAAGAAAATTAAAAAACTTGTTGAACTTTCTGATACTGGTGCTCCCATCAATAATTTAGCAATTTCACAGTTTTTAAGTTCTATTTACAATGTTTTATAGCTGCTTTAGCTGTTGGAAGCAGTAATATGCATATTTTATGACACATGCAGTTCATTTTCAACTCAAAAAGACACAATCATTCTAAAGTCTGTAACTAATTTTGTATTAAGATCTCTAGGTACCTCACTGTCTCATTTTGGTCAGTATGTTATATTGTAACAAGAAATCTGCCATGCTCTTTACTGTACTTTTAAGGCCAGTAAACACCAAGTCGATACCAAACAACTAGTTGCGACATAACCCAATTGTGTTGTTGCCTCACATTGGCTTGCACCCGGTTCCGACCAGACCTAAAAGCTAATAAATTCAATTCTACGGTGTTTGTGTGTGTGTGTGTGTGTGTCTGTGTTGTTGCTGTTTTAGGGCCCTATCAATAAGGTGCAAGACGCTTTTGTGTGATTTGTTGCTATTTTGCAACCAGCACAACCCTTATTTTCACATTTTGCGCTACTCTGCTTAAATAGCAAATTCTTTTGCACCACTTTGTGCACTCATGGGTGTGCCAGTCAAGAAAGCTGTTTACCAACTGAAAGCAGGTCTAAAGTCCAGCGCAAAGCGCGGTATTTGTGTGCCTTAAACATGTACACATTGCTTAATACACACAGGATGAAGGATAATTTACAAAAATGATTATTTTCTACATAAACATAAAAACCACTGCCTCCATGCCTTTTTCATTTCCAGGGCATTTTCAGTTTATTCATTCAATTTGCTTTTGTATAATATTAATATATCATTCATTCATTTATTTTCTTTTTGGCTTAGTCCCTTTATTAATCTAGGGTCGCAACAGCGAAATGAACCGCCAACTTATTACATTAGATTAGATTCAACTTTATTGTCATTACACATGTACAAATACAAGGGAACGAAATGCACTTTAGGTTTAACCAGCATTGCAATAGCAGCAAGTGCAGGATACAGGTATGGATGAACTATCAACATTATATACAGGTTGTATTAGCTATGAACAGAGATTTAAAATAAATGAAAATATGTACAGATTGCTATTAATAATCAGAAGTGTGCAGATAGATAAACATAATTGCAAATGTATATGTGCAGTGGGTGTGTACATAATTACAATTGTCCATGTGCAGTGGGTATGTACAGTGCAAATAAGTGAATCAGTGCAATGAATATGTGCAGATTTTAAATGTGCAAATGTTAAATAGTGCAGTGATTGTGAGGAGTATAAGTTAGAGGTGAGTGGGGGGTGTATTAGGGGGCAAAAGAGTCAGTGAGGGGCAGAGTTCAGAAGGGAGACAGCTCTGAGGAAAAAGCTGTTTTAATCTGTCTCAATCTGCTGTTTTTTGTCCGGGGGAGTCTGAAGCGCATGCTGGAAGGCAGGAGAGAAAACAGTCTGTGAGCAGGGTGAGAGGAATCCTTAAGAATACTGCATGCTCGGCGCAGACAGTGTTTCTTCTGGTTGTCCTCTATTGCTGGTAGTGTTTTCCCTGTGATGCGTTGGGCACCATGCGTTTTCACCACCCGCTGCAGTGCCTTACGCCCAGCAACAGAGCAGCTTCAATACCAGACTGTGACGCAGTTGGTCAGGATGCTTTCTATTGTGCAGCGGTAGACGTTCACCAAGACAGCTGATAAAAGCTGGTTCTTCTTAAATTGCCTTAAGAAAAATAGGCGCTGGTGAGCCTTCTTGACCTGGAGGTGTTAGTGGTCCAGGAAAGGTCCTTTGAGGTGTGGGTCCCCAGGAACTTGAAGGATGAGACGCGCTCATCGGCCATCCCATTGATGTCGATGGGATCATGTGAGCTTGTTCATCCCTTCCTGAAGTCCACAATGAGCTCCTTGGTCTTGTTGGTGTTAGGGAGCAGATTATAAGTGGCCAGATGCTGTATCTCCTCCCTGGCATTGTTGCTGATTAGACTAATTACTGTGGTGACATCTGAAAATTTGATGATGGTTATCTAGCATGTTTTACACAGCGGATGGTCTTCCAGCTGCAACCCGTCACTGAGAAACATTCATACACTCCCATTCACACACATACACTACGGACAATTTAGTTACCCAATTCACATATACCACATGTCTTTGGACTTGTGGGGGAAAATGGAGCACTCAAACCAGCGACATTCTTGCAGTGAGGCGATCATGCTATCCACCATGACACCCTGTTAATATTATTATTAATATTATTTATTATATGCATATTTACATTTGTTTTATTAAAAACAAGTTTAGATTTTGTCCACCTGTCGTGTTTTGGACCATATGGGGCACAAGAATAGGACATGTGTTTGGATTTAACTTTTTGACCACACTTCGATATTATTATTCATTTATTCATTTGCTGGAAATGAGAACTGAATTTAGAAATATTTTGCACTTAACAAACAAAATTAAACATGTAGGCTAATGGATGTCTTCAGCATGCGTACAACACCGTTTTCTTATAAGCACAACCCTGCTAGACTATGCGAAGTGGTGCAGAGGGCTTTTTCGTCCTTAAAATAGCAAACGTGGATTTGGACATGCCCTTAATGAGTTTGCACTCAGCGCTTTAGACTTTGCGCCTAGATTGTTAAAATAGAGCCCCAAAATGTGAAATTATGGATACATTTTAGGAGTTTTGCATAAATCAAAGTCACATATCTCCAAGTCTAGTTTGTATCCATAATCAATATTACTACATGATTAGTCTATAATGTGGTAGTCGCTTAAAGTTTCAACATTTTAGGTGCCTTTAATGCAAAAATGCAGACATTAAACACATTACTCATCACATTGACAATTTTCAAAAAAGCTGAACACTTCCTTGTGATAAGCAGGAATGTGAAACATAATCATAACATGTTTGGGCAAATTCTTACAACTAGATTCATCAGCTTTGGCTGTGTTATGCAAGAAATGTACAGGACACTTATGTAACATTAACACGCCAATGGGACGACACACTGACCCTCAGGGTGAGCGGCATGGTGTCATGTGTGATAGGGCTGCTGTCACCCTGCATTGCCACCCACATGCCAGATTGTGTGGCACCATGGAGTGTGTGAGAGTTCTGGCTTCACCCTCACTGAGAGAAGCAGAAGACATGAATGCTATCATACGGTCACATGTTCAGTGTGAAAACAAAAAAAATACTGCTCAATCAAAACGATAATCTGATGAATACATTTCAGCAACCAAAAATGTGAGACTTAAAAGTGCAAACAAATGAAGTGCACAGAATATACAGTAAGCAAAGCACACATGGTTATCAAACAATATTTGAATATTGAAGAATGTTTATAACCTAATCTAACAGATTTAAAAAAAACAACAACAACTCAAATGGGTTTAAAAATAAGCATTTTATGGTTTAATTGTTTAGGATCAGCAACTTCACATCAGGCATTTCTATCGGTTTGTTAAGCCGTGATGTATAGAATACTGTTTCCGGATCCAAGCCACTACTCTTATAAAATGAGAAAATATTTGTTTATGACCATTTTTAGTCATATCACACATTAAAGTGAATTTATACAAAATCATGGTGTTGCACCTGCCAACACTCCTGTTTTTCCCAGGAGTCTCCCGTATTTCAGACATCTCCTGCCACTGACCCATTTTGTTTTTTCTCCCATAAAACTCACATAATTTCACCCCCTTCCCCACCCTCCACTCTCCCAATTTTTTAGAGACAAATGTTGGCATGCATGGTGTACACAACAATCTCTGTACTTGCTGCATCACAGACACCAATATTTTACCAATTTTTAGAAAAAATTTTACTCTCGGATATTAGGCATGGATGTACAGTATATATATTGTGATCAAGATTTTCGACAGTATTAAAATATTTTGTAAACGTTTATTTTTATTAATTGTTGAGTCTCTCCAGGAACGCAGTGGCGCAGTAGGTAGTGTTGTCGCCTCACAGCAAGAAGGTCGCTGGTTCAAGCCTCGGCTGGGTCAGTTGGCGTTTCTATGTGGAGTTTGTATGTTGTCCCTGCGTTTGCGTGGGTTTCCTCCGGGTGGACCGGTTTCCCCCACAGTCCAAAGACATGCGGTACAGGTGACCATTAAAATAAAATTGATGAAACAAAACATATGAGCAAAAAAAAAAATAACTGTCCAATTAAAAATAGTTTATTATTAATCTATTAAAATGTGATCTAACAGATTCATGTTTACACACATTGTCAGTAGCCAAGTTACACTGCTAATTTCTGTAAATTAAAGTTTTAGCATTTTTATTTTGTGGTTCATGTTTTTTACTTTTATTAATGCTTTTGAAATGTAATATGGGTCCTTGGTCTTTCCAACAATTTTTTTGGAAAAGTTTGAAAAAGTGACTTTTATTGACATTTTTAATAGTTTGAAGAGTTATATGCCTGTATTGGTGTTGCAAATGACATTACAAATTTGATAATAAACTGCCAGTACCTTTTGTTATTCTACAGACTCTTACAGTGAGTGTACTATAATAAGGTTTACTGGTTAGTAATAAGAAATGACAGACAAGTATAAACCTGTCCTAAAAATAATTTTCTAAAGAACTGGATTATCTAGAAGATTGGGTGTGGTATCAGTACAGTCACATGCACACATTATGAAAACTGTAAACGCACACCAAGTTAACCATATGCTGATGTTCTCGCTCTTGCTCTTTGTTCCTGCTCTAAGTCCACAAACTGACATTCTACAATTTCATCAGAGCACTTAATGTGCGGGTGAGCAGACTGTTGGATGAAGACAAGCAGATATCTGATTCCTATTAGATGGATAGATGGATAGATAGATAGATAGACAGACAGACAGACAGACAGACTGAATAGAATAGAATAGAATGACTATAGGCAAAAAAAAGTTGGTATACAGTAGATTTTGCATACATAACAGGTAGTACAAATATAATGCTGATATACATGGCAGTACATTATAAATTTATTGAGTATTTGACTTTTAAATAGTTGAGGGGAGGATATTGGGAGCTTGGCTATCAAACACAAGCAGAAGGGCAGTTATCTGTGTAGTGCAGCTCTAGGGCACCCAGAGTTTCTAATCAGCCAGAAAAATAAATCCGTGCTAAGTCTAGAAGTGTCTACTGCTGACAAAAGAACTGGATTTAGGGTGTTTGTAGGCCCGGAGCTCTATTAAGAATGGCAGTGGAAGCATTAGCAGAGCAGTGCTTTTATAAAACTCCTCGTTTGGAATCCACACATAATGTGTAAATCAATATGTGCTACACGGCAGCACATTAGAAAACTAAATTAATTGCCCTTACAGGCAATTTGCATATTCGAAGAAACAGACCCCTATTACAAACAACATACTGCAACACCATGGCTCATTTCAGTTGGACAGTGTGTATTTGAGAGATCAAACACACTGTTTGAAGTTTAAAGTCAATAGACTTACAAAATTTTCCAACAGCCAAACCCAGGCTAGTATTCTCTTCAGAGTATGATGTGGACGCTTTCAATTTTAAACCACAGCGACAATTTTGTCTAGCAAATGCAGTTCATTATGGCCAGTCAGCTACTGTAAGGGAAACTAACACAATTCTGAAGACATATAAGGTCTATAATATCTGCGTATAAGCACATAACACTTCAAAATGGTTCATGAAACTGCTGAGCAAGGACAGTGCAGAAGCTGAAAAACAGCCATCATGTGAGTCTGTGTGTGTCCTGCAGAGCAGAGGATTTATGAAATGACTTTCACTGTCCTTGTCTGAAATGTGTTTTTAATAAGCCACACGCTGCTCACACGCAGAGCACAATATGACATGCAATATGAACTACAGTACAACTCTGAATCACAGGTACGATGGTTCAGGGTCTATTCCTATTAACACATCTGTTAGCAATTGGTTTTGAAATTTAGAAATTTGCCAGCAGGTTTGTCACATTCCACAGTCAGTTCAGTACTAAACCAGCCTCATCTCCAAAAAGGAACTTCAGTGTACATTTTGCTTTATTTTGAATGTTTCTGATATGCGCTCTTGATTATCACAGCTTGCATATGGCAAAAGGCCTAATCCACAGCCATCGCAGCTTGAACAAACATCAGTGGAAAATGATTTTCCCTGACTGCACTGCAATGAAAACATCAAGCTGCAGGAGTCACTGAAGGTGGAAATCGTGCAAATAAAAGATTCTGTCTGGTCAAATACTTAAAGTCCAAGTTTTGTCTATGAGTAACTCTGCACTGTTAAACAGGCCTACATAACACAGCTGTGAGATTTAAAAGCAACGTTTAATTATAATATCTGCTCATGAAAGGCATTCTTGTATTTACTGTACCTAAAAGGAACATTCATACAAAAATGTAAATTTTGTCATCATTTACTAACACTCATTCCAAAAACGGAAAACAGAATAGAACAGAAGTAGACTGTTCAAAGAAGTGTGGGCTGTATTAAAAGTAAAATCAGACATTCAATTCAATGCATCTTTATATCTATAGTGCTTTTCTAATGTAGATTGTGTCAGTGCAGCCTAACATAGACGTTCTAGTCAACTGAAACTGTGTCAGTCCAATTTTCACAGTTAAAGTTCCGTTTAGTTCAGTTCAGTGTGGTTTAAATTTTACTGCTGAAAATCCAAACACTGAAGAGCAAATCCATTAAGAAAAATAACATATCATACACACTCATTTCTCTATTTTATATATGTATGGTTCTGTATTCTATATATAGTATATGTAGTGGTGCTGTAATAAAGCAAGCAAGATTTTTACTAGTCACGCTCAGTCATTCCCGTACAAAGCATACCTATGTTCTGCAAATCATAGTAATTATAGTAATTGAAAGTCATAATGTGACTGTGACAAAAGATACAGAATACATTAATGTCTCGAAAAGCGCTTTTTGTCTTTTACACTTTTATCCATACAGGAACATCATTACTTGTCTATTATACACCACTGTGTCCTTCAAAGTAAAAAAGAGAATTTAACTGTAATGAAATGTTATCAACTCCTGGAAGACAAAAATGAACCTGTAGCATTAACCTCCCAAGGCTTAAGTGTCCACATAATGTACGTGGACAACACATTTTAGCTCTTAAGTGGCTATTTAAAATACTTAGAATGTTTTATGTTTTGTTACAGACATACAGTGTAATCCTGCAACTGTTTTGCAGCATATGAAATGTCCCACACCCCATTTTTAACCGTCCAAAATGGGGGGAAAAAATGTTGTTTTTACTCTCTGATAGTCAAAGCAAGTTAAAAAAAAATCTATGCATTAAAAAATTTGGAAAAAGTGTTTTATGTAAATTCGGACCATGAGTACACATATGGATATCTTTTCTCTCTAAAAGAACATCAGTTCAAAGGATGATACTTGGATTTCTATTCTAATTAGGTTACAATAAGCCCAAATAGCAAAGAGAAATAAAAAAATGCATGTAAAAAAACACACATTGGGCCTTAAGAGGTAAAAAAAAAACAGCACAGTATTTGTTTATTTCAATATCATTAATTATGTATCATCTAGACATATGCTGATAATCAATAATTCAATATATTATGACAATGTAATGAATGATCACTCATTCATCAATTTTGATGTCATGGGCACTTCAAAACAAAGTTAATAATTATTTATTATTTAAACTTTCAGAGTGTCATTAAAGAAAATTAAAACTGCTGTGTTGACAGTGACTTACTGTTTATTACAGCACCAAATGCTTTAAGACTTATTAGGTGATTTTCTAAACTTTGTTAATCTGGTCTACAACATTCAAAGTTATCCGCTTTATTTTGTTACATAAAGTCAATGTAATGTAATGACAACTACAAATGCATTTATTAATCGTAGGAAATCTTAAGAAATCTATTTTTTAGTTTATGTGTAATAATGCATTCAAATCTAAAGTTAGAATCATTCAATTTTAAGTGGAGTTAATGAATAAAACAACTGAGCTGCATTTTTTTTTTAATTAAATTAACATATTTAACATATATTTTAACATAACATAAGTACAATTCTCAGTGTTGTAAAAAACATACACTCCCATTTACACACTACAGTAGGGCTGTGCAATGTTACAAAAATCCCATATCACGATACAAGTCATCTAATATCTATTTGACATTTTAAAGTATATGCTTACAGTATATATGCACTCATTCGTATATGATTATTTTCTAACTGTATGTAAAACATCTGGGCAAATGTTTGAAGAAATATAAATAAATATTAATGAAATATAAAACACTTTTAAAAATAATAATTATTGCAGGCCCAGCACGAAACTTTATATATTTTAAAATAATGTGCAAAATGTAAACCCTGTACTTTTAAGCTCGCACCTTTTTCACCATGCTGATATTTACAATTCTGCCTGCATCCAGATTGGTCATCATGATGAAAGAATATTACCATAAACAATGTATTTTGCAATAATAAAATCAACAATACAGTATAAAATGAATGATAGACTTTTTCATTCATTCAATTAATTATTTATTCATTTTCTTTTCGGCTTAGTCCCTTTATTTATCCGGGGTCGCCAACTTATCCAGCACATTTTTACACAGAGGATACCCTTCCAGCCGCAACCCATCCCTGGGAAACATCCACATACACACTCATTCACACACATACACTATGGACAATTTAGCCTACCCAATTCACCTGTACGACATGTCTTCGGGGAAAACCGGAGCACCCGGAGGAAGCCCACGCGAACGTGGGCAGAACATGCAAACTCCACACAGAAACGCCAAGTGACCCAGCCAAGGCTCAAATCAGCGACCTTCTTGCTGTGAGGCGACAGCACTACCTACTACGCCACTGCATCGCCCCTGATATTATTTTGTCATTACGATATACTGTATATTGTCATATTGCACAGCCCTACACTACACCCAATGTAGTTTAACCAATTCCCATATATCACAAATGAGCACCTAGAGGAAAGCCATGCAGACATAAAGAGAAAATGCAAACACCACACAGAAAAAAAAACTTCTGGTCCAGCCAAGACTTGAACCAGTGACCTGCTTGCTACCAAGCCTGCAACCTATTAAACTGAAACCACTTTGAGTTTGAAAACAAAGAGCCAATTAGGAAAAAAATATTCAGGATCACAGACACATCACATCACTAGATGGAATATGAAAACTGAGAAAAAGACAAGAGCACTAAAATAGAGCTACTCATCCTGAGGTTCACTGTTTAAATTGTTAAAAAAAACAGCCTAATTATGAAAGATATTTCCCACAGCTTGTATTTAATAAAAATAAAAACACAAAAAAAGATACTCAGAGTTGAAAAGTATTAGAAGACTTTGTAATTTTGTTGAAATTAGAAAATTGCCAGTGCATGTGTCCAAAAGATGCTGCATTAGTCTAATATATTTAATAATGGTCACTATGTATGCAGGATCACAATAAAATAAAAAAGAAGAAGAAAAAAACATCCCAATATTTGTAGAAAGAAAAAAATCTAATTGTATTTTGGGTAGTAGTCATCATTTGCATTAAAGGCATAATGAAGCTCAACATAAGGTGTATCGTTCTGATAGTAGGTTTTACAACATTTTTATGTAGGTGTTATTTCTGAGTCTGAAATCATTTTGTGACAGAATGGGGTGAGCGTTTTAAGGTTCCCCATACCACTGCTAATATTAAACATGCACAAACCGTAGATCAGAAAGAGAAGTTGCCAGAACCAAATCCAAAGGATGGTAATATGCCGTCATCTCAATATATTTTTACATCACATTGAATGAACATCACATTGAATGAACCTGAATATTTATGGTCAAAATTTGACATTATGCTTTTTTAATAAGATGTTACTGGGGTCAAAAGTGACACCTCTTACCCTAGAAATGATGTCATTGATGTCTGAAGAAACAGCGCTAAACTTAAAACACTAGAGATGTAAGACAAGCTATTTCACCAGACAGCCTCTTAAACCAGATTATTTTTGAAAATAAATATATATATAAAGGTACATAAAGTTTAATAGGTTCAACTTAACATATATGGGTTTATTGTAACATATTTACTTTTATGCAGAAGTAATTTTAGACCTGGAGTAATAAAATCCTGAAACAAATCCGAAACAGACACAGAGCCAATCACCTTTGAGTTGCTATACAAAGAATAAGATGGTTTTTATTTACTGTAATCCCAAACACCTGTCTCTCCCTGCAGTGCAGTCACTTCCAACCAACTCCAGAGGGGCTGCAGATCACATTCAGTCTTAACTGAACCTTTGACTATGCCTCATATGGCTTGTTCGCATTTCTTGAAACTGCATTTCATCCCACTGCTGTCACTGAATTTGTCCAAGTTCTCAGTGAGAGAATTGAATATTTTCAACAAGAAGAATTTCTTACCCCTTTTCAAGTAAGAAAATGTCAAGATGATAGATTATGAATCAGACAGACAGATGCGCCACTCTATTACAAATATAAAGTAGACATAAAGGTAACTGATACTACACTAGATCTAACCTTAAAGAAAATTAATCATTCTTATTTGCCAAGCCGCCTTGGCATCACGTAACTCGAGATAAACGAGTAAGGGGTTTAAGATTTATGATTGTTTTCCTCTTTTGGCAGCCAGATGGTAATTAATCACATTAAAGCAATTAAGAAGGTTGTCTCTGCGCAAATGGCCTGATCTCAAATGTCCTTTAGATTCACAGCAGATTCACATTCAACGAGGTTTGTGAGAAGGATTAGATAATAAAATGGCTGAATTACCAGCACTATCAAAAGACCTACAAAGAGAAGTGAGACAAAGGAGTGTCTCAGAACAAAGACAGTACTAGTTTTTTTTAAAACTGATTTTCTGGAGGAAATGCACTACTATGTATATGTTTTCACTCCACTGCACCCTGTGACCTATGAAGACGCAGAAACAGCGTGAAAGTCTGCATGTTGTTATGAAGGTAAAATGATGAATGAAGTGCATGAGAAATGCTTGTGCAGGTGCAAACCTCTTGCAACCCCAGAAAATTTGTTTTGCAGAGGCTGGGAAAGAAATTCAAGGACACACACACTAAACAGCCTCCTTTTAGGCTGTCCAATTGGAATGAACAATTTGGAAAACATGCATTTTAACTTGCAGGCTGATCCCCACCTCATAACATTGAAGAGAATGTGAAATGAGCATACCTTTCTCAGTGGTCACAACAGGAGGATTTGAGGTGCTTTTCACTGTCCGTGTACTGTTTGAAGTATCCAGTGCAGGTGGTGTTGTGTTTTTTGTGTCATTTATTGGAGAGGAAGAAGTGGGCTTTGCTGTAGTGTTGAGTGTTGTGGATAATGTGGAGTTTTCTTTGACTTTACTGCCTTCGGAGGTCGGGTTCATTGTTTTGGTCATTAGCTCAGCCGTGGTTATGGGGGTGGTGGTGGTGGTCAGCCAGTCAGACTGTACTTGATTAGTGTTTCCAGTAGTCCTGAAGTCCCTATTCGAAATGGTCATTACAGGGGTAAAAGGTGAAAACCTGGAGTCCCTGTCGTCCTCCTGTAAGTGGTTTGGGATGGTGGTCGCCTCCAGCGTCTCATCCAGCACGGCACGCGGGAGTCTCCTCTCATCGCTCGCGGACAAACCAGCTGTGTATCCAAACAACAGTAACTCCCAAACTGAGAACAGTAACATAGTGTAACGCATACACGTCATCTTGCTCTTTAACTCCCCATGTGAAGCGTTTCAGTTGTATCCTTTAGTACTAGACAGATGTTTTTCCCACTACCGAATCCGTGTTTGAAGCCAATTGTTTCCACTTGTCCACTCGCGCGGTGAACTGCACGGCTTCACTCCAACGGGACTGACAGCTGTAAACCCCGCCTACTACAGTCACGCCCCCGTCCAATCAGAGCCCGGGCTTCATGAAGAGTGACATCGGACTGCACCAATCATACACGCTAGAGGAGGAGTCTCACAACTGACAACTCAATGAGCAAGTGACAAAAGAAAGAAGAAAAGCGCTAAAACAGCATTAAATGGGTCTGCGCGATACTACAGAGATAAAGGAGGCCAGCACCGAGGATGAACAATCTCAAAGAAAGCTGCCGGAAACTGGAGCAAATAAATGTATGTAATGTAGCTCTAACAAGTCTATCGTATTGTTAAATGTAAAGTATACGGTTTCATACAATTTAGCCATGGCACACAGAAAATCAAATGCACAATTAACCCCTAATAAATTAAAATAGAAAATACTAGTAAAATACTATTTTACCATTTAACTGCCCCACCAAGATTGCATGGATTGCATTTCTTAACTCCTAATGTCGCTAGTTAAAACACTTAATGCATCTTCTTTCAAAACATGCCATAATTTCTAAAATATCAACCTGTACCAAGTGGTTGATATGTCAGTTTATGGTAAAAGTACCGGACTTATGAAAAATCTGAAAATATGAGCATTTATTTAAAATATATTCAGAATAAAACATTTTTGAACACTAAATCACCTTTATTTTTTTGAAGTATGCAATAAAATATTTCAGATTTTCATTAAACATGTTATCTTGTTTTTTTACCTTAATAAAACCAAAATAAACAAGATTACCCCCATTGCGTAAAGCGCATTGAGTGTCTAAAGCGCTATATTAATGTAAGGAATTATTATTATTATTATTATTATTATTATTATTATTATTAAAATCATGTGCAGTAGTGCCACAGGATTATGTTTGCTTTATTTTTTTATTTTTTATTTTTTTGTAAAACAACAATGCGTGAAAACCATTATTTAAAAAGTCATTCTTTAAATTACTTTAACAGTCATTATTTAGAACAGTCAAAACATGGTCAATCATTTGGTAGAGCAGGCAGTTAAAGAAATAAGAAAGCAGGTTTTATTCTACGTGTATGAAATCACAGATTTCTTTAGCTGAGGTAATCACCACAGTATGAAGAAATACTTTGGCGATGGTAAAGTATTGTTAATGGCTTTAATGAATGGGCTAATTTAACAGTGAAACACCTCTGGGGCAAGAGTGGCAACTGGCCTGAAGTGCAGGATAAAAACACGTGGTGTTTGGAGTAATAGCGAGCTCTAGCGGTGACGAACCATAAAGAGCAGGTTTATTGCTGTGCTGATCTCAAAGAAAAAATATTTTTACAAAGCATTTATAAATATTTTAAAATAATAAAGCAAGATGACCCAGTTCTTTAAAATGACTATTATTTTCATGTTGTTTTGCCAAGTTCATCTATGTTAGGTTTGGTTAGGTTAGGTTAGGTTACTTTATTTATGCCCGAAGGCAGATATGGTTTGCAGTCATAGTCCTCAGTGCCACACGAAAAAAACTCACATAGTGAGAACAACAACTGGACATAAAGACATAAACATACAAAACACTGTTTTCCAAAAATTATTAAAAAAAAACTAAATAAATAAAAGTAATCACTTCAAGTGTCCACTCCCTCCAAAAATGTTTAAAAATATCTATAAATTGTAAAATATTCAAGTCAAAGAAACACCTCAGCTTTAGTCTATGCCTTATTTAAATGTCTAATGTATCTTTATTCGTTCATTCATTTTTTTTTTTTACTTAGTCCCTTTATGAATTAGGGGTCGCCACAGCGGAATAAACCACAAACTTATCAAGCATGTGTCACTTATCACGCAGTGGATGCCCTTCTAGCCGCAACCCAACACTGGGAAACACCCACACACTCTTGCACACACTCACATACACTACGGCCAATTTAGCATATATCATATTCACCTGTATCGCATATCTTTGAACTACGGAGAAAACCCACGCGAACACGGGGAGAACATGCAAACTCCACACAGAACTGACCCAGCTGGGGCTCGAACCAGCGACATTCTTGCTGTGGGTGATTGTGCTGTCCACTGCGCCACAGTGCTGCCATCTAATGTACTTAAATACTGTAATTTTTAAAGAATACTCAGCCAAATTAGTTTTAAAGTTCAAAAAGATAAATAAATTAGAGCCTTTGGGTAAATTGGGGAATATGTACTCTTCCAGGACTCCTTTTTTTTAATATTTGACATTTTGTCTCTAACAACTAGAACTGTCATACTGAACATTCAAATGTATATACATTTTTTAATAGTTTTGCATTTTATCTATAGCCTATTGTTCTTAACTCATTAACGGGTATTGTACTGCCTTGTTGACCTTTTTTAAATTTGTTATTGTAATGAGTCTGCCCATAGCTCCCTGGCCATCCGGAAGGAGGAGGAGGAAAACCTACACACTTTTAAATAATGTTATTAAAGTGAAACCAAAACAAACAGGTGGCTGCTCTTCTCAGAGACTACCGTCAAACTAAAAGCAAAACCAAACACAAATGTCCAGGCCTGGTTCTCTATCCTCTTCCACTGCAGTATCTACTCCTTTTAAGATCATTCAGAGCTTCTTCTTGAGACACATTGACCGGTGGTGTGTACAGGTGATGGTTGTTAGCGCTCATGCCACCTGCCTCTTGCCCTCACGGCTCCAGCCCTTTCACTACAGTTCTCATTGGAATGAAAAAAAAAACTAATTTTCTTAATTTCTTAGTGCCAGGAACACAAATTTTACCAAAAAAAAAAAAAAAAACTGGTCAAAACGTTAACATTGCAAGGCTTACTGCTCAACTCTGATATTTTTTTCTCAGATCTAATTTTTTTAAAAGCCGTTCACACTGTTGTTATAAATATGGCTAGTAAAGCGGTCACATTAAACTTCTCTCTCCATAGACTTCCAT
Organism: Danio rerio; assembly: GCF_052040795.2. NCBI lineage: Eukaryota > Metazoa > Chordata > Actinopteri > Cypriniformes > Danionidae > Danio > Danio rerio. The sequence goes on along the minus strand of NC_141025.1, from coordinate 32,486,790 downwards.
TCATATGCACGTGAATGTGTCAGACTGGAAACGCAAGGTTGTGCATCAAGTTTCACAGTTTCAAGTTCAAGCTTGGTGAACTTTGACCTGCGAAATCACATCACATGATTGCGTAAGACCAATCCAAGAACAAAACATGACCTTTCTCGACAGAAATTTAAAATACGGACCAATCGCTCGCCTGTTTTAATGTCTAATCATCTTGTTTAATCCTGCCTTTTTCACAGCACCATACAACGGAATTTCACATGCACAAACTTTAGTGTGACCACGGCATGATAGATTTCCATTGTGAACAAATCATGATTCTAAACTAGGGGTCACCAATCCGGTTCCTGCAGATTATAGTTGCAACCCTAACCAAACACACCGTATGTGCAAAAATCAAAATTTTTACACAGTGTGTGTACTGAATGAAGTGAATAAAGTATATTTTCAGATTGTTTAATATGCTTATTGCCATTTTCACAGACATTTTATAAACTGTAAATGGTTGTTTTGCTAGTACTAATGTGTATTTTAGCGTTTGAAATCTAAAATAAGACTTTTGTGATTGAAAACAATGATCATTTATTTATTACAACAAAGGTGCGGAACTTTCTGACCACCAGTGTAGTGAACTCATCAAGGGTTAATGAGCGCACGCAGATTGAACTGTGAAGGCAGAGATCAGGTGTACATCTGTAGAGTCTGTTAGACCACTGTTATTACATTTAAATTTGTTATAAACAACAGGCTGTATCTAGTCAAAACAATTTAAAGTAAAACTAAAACATTACACTGCAACACATTGAAGGATTTTGTACTTAACAGTAAAAAAAAAAAGTTTAAAATAGACTAGTCTGTTCATTTTGCGTTTTATGATGAGAAGAAGACATTATTAGAAACTGAATATTTCATTATTATCCAACAAAGCTTGTTAGAATTAACTTGTTCTTTAAGACTTAAGACTAAGAATTAAGACTTGTCACACAATTCTTTCTTTAATATTTTTTTTAGTTAATAATAATTATTATTATTGTTATTCATTCCTTCATTTTCTTTTCAGCTTAGTCCCTTTATTGATCCGGGGTCGCCACAGTGGAATGAACCGCCAACTTATCCAGAACGTTTTTAAGCAGCGGATACCCTTCCAGCCGCAACCCATCTCTGGGAAACATCCACACACACTCAATTACACTTATACACTACGAACAATTTAGCCTACCCAATTCACCTGTACCGCATGTCTTTTGACTGTGGGGGAAACCGGAGCACCCGGAGGAAACCCACGTGAACGCAGGGAGAACATGCAAACTCCACACTACCTCGGCTGGGTCAGTTGGCGTTTCTATGTGGAGTTTGCATGTTCTGCCTGCGTTCACGTGGGTTTCCTCCAGGTTCTCCGCTTTCCCCCACAGTCCAAAGACAAGTGGTACAGGTGAATTTGTCCATAGTGTATGTGAATGAATGAGTATGTATGGATTTTTCCCAGAGATGGGTTGCAGGTGGAAGTGCATCGAAATAAATTAATTTGTAGTGTTGAGACAGGAATACATCGTGAACAGAGAGAAAGGGGAAGGATAGAGGAAGTAGCCTACCTCAAGCCGGACCTGAACTCGCTAGATGTTCACCTAAGTGCTATATGTTGGCGCACTTTAGCACTAGGTTATTGGTGCCGACATGCATTAACTAAGTGATTCATTTTATATATAATTTTATTATATGGATGTATTTGTAATTTTAAATCAAAATTTTTTTATGGTTAATGATTGGTTAAAGAGGGACAGTTTTGCATTCAAAATGAACAACCAACTTTTTGTGGTAAAAGTATTTGCCCCTTGTGCTATTGTATGATGCTGCTAAGGAGTAGAGGATGTCTGCAGCACACAATAATAATATTAATAATACATTTTATTTCAAGGCGCCTTTCTAGCAACTCAAGGACACCGTACAATCAACAAGAATAATAAAACAACAAGAGAAATAATAAAATATACACAGCAATAGTGCAAATAAAATTAAGTATTAAAAGCCATCTTAAATAAGTGGGTTTTGAGTTTTGATTTGAACAGTTTAAGGGAGTCAATGTTTCTGATGGCAGGTGGTAGTGAGTTCTAAAGCCGCGGAGCAGAACGGCTGAATGCTCTGTTGCCCATAGTTGAAAGGCGAGAAGAGGGAACAGACAAGTGGAGGGAGGAAGAAGATCGCAGGGTGCGAGAAGGAACAGAAATGTGGATGAGGGCAGACAAATATGGAGGGGCGAGATTGTGGTTGGCTTTGAATGTTAACATTAAGATTTTAAAGTCAATTCGAAAATGAACAGGTAACCAGTGAAGCTGCTGCAGGACTGGGGTGATGTTGCTTGCAATGATGATGCATGTCCATCAGAAATTATGTGAAATTCACATGAATTTCTAGATAACCGTTAACACTGTGGCCAAAATGCAAAGCATCAGTTCTGTATCATATATAATATGACATATGAAAGTGGCAAAAATCGGAATTGAAAAGATCAGATTCCATGTGGTTTGAGCTGTTCTCACAGTCATGACAAAAACAGATCTGAGTTACACGTGGGGGGAAAGAAAATAAAGATTTGTGCCACATTTGCCTGCAGTGTGAATGTAGCCTTAGAGTGTAATCAGATTAGTCTCAAAAGAAATTCACGCAAAAAGACATGATGTACACATGCGTAGCCAAATTCACGTGCATAAAACCAAATTCACGTGCGTAAAATCTTTATTTATATTCACAAAAAAATTTCACGTGCACAAAATAAAAATTCATTTCCATAAAATACGTTTCACAATTTGGTTTTATGCACGTGAATTTGGCTATGCATGTGTACATCATGTCTTTTGCGTGAATTATTATTGAGTCTAATCTGTCTCCATACATCTTAACCTAAATAATTATATAACCACCCCAAAACACACACACAAACAGAAACCTGCTATACTTGTGGTAATCATCTGTTCATTTACAGTTGTTCGTTTGAACAGAAATTGTTGACAGCATGTGCTTCACATGTATTTTTATGTTTAGCTATTTGCGTTACATTATTGGACTGAGTTTTGATGTAGAAAATGAAACCCTGGATTTTCAGAAAGTGATTATTATTGAGATTTTTAATAATGTAAAATAGCTTTGGGTTGGTCATTTAAATCATGTTACAAAAACAAGATAATGTCCAGCAAAAAATTATTTTAGAATTTATGATTTATGAGCATTCTTATAGAATATTTCACATGGTAACACATGCAGTACACTGTGCAGACCTCTGCTCTTTAAGGCCCCGTTTACACTAGTGCGTTTTAGTTTTAAAACCGTTTTAAAACCGTTTTAAAACTAAAACATTTAAAACGGCTTTTTAGATCAAAAACAATCCGCATCCACACTAGCGTTTTACCTAGCGTCTCTGAACATATCTCCGTCCACACTACGCCACCAAAAACGTATATCACGTGACCAGTCGCGCACTCTGGGATATGGGAAAATAAGGGATATGCCCACCATAATAAGGGATTATCCCCCCCCCCCAAACAAATATTACTAAATATGTTCATTTGGAGCTGTTTTATTGTAATTAATCAAACAGTTAAATGGTCAGTACTGTTTTAAAATTATTACTAACAAAAGAAAAATAAATATATACATTAGCAGCAAATACATTAGCAAACAGTTCAGCTTATTAAAATTAATAGCTATTATAATGAAATAGAATGAAGCTATCAATCTCATTAGCCGTTTCTCCACTGTATAACTTACACATTCTGATTAATGAGCAACAAATGCATCTATCATTTATTAAGATTTTTTTATTTCATTAAATAAGAGGTGTCACTTTAAAAATGCACACATCTAACAATATAATGAAAGCATTCGACTGCTTTCTTTACTTTTTATGCTCATTTAAGACGAAATTAGTTGTGTTTGGGAAAAAACCCTGCCAAGATCAACATCCTTATGTTATTATTATTAATTATGTGCGTATGTCTGTTTAAACACACACCCAAAAGCCAGACTTTCTCTCTGCTTCAAATGTGTACAGAATCCGTTTGGGAAACAGCATCTATTTATCACTATGGAGCACGTCAGCTGACAGTCATGCACCATTATATGACTGTTTTGAGGATTGTATAGGATGGGTGACGGCACCTGTAATCAAAAGAAAATGGAATTGCGCCGTTTGTATTATTTACTTAAAAGTGTTTTCACTCCTAAACAACGCGAAAGCACAGAAAACTCACGTTTTAGAGCAAACGGCGACCCCTGGTGGTTCGGCGCTATGGGTTGCGTATAGGGAGGCTCGGCTGTTCAGAGAAGGACTAAAAATTCGGGAGAAATACAGTAAAATACCTTTACGGGATGATAGCGGGATAGAACAGTAATATACGGGAGAATCCCAGGAAAAACGGGAGGGTTGACAGGTATGCATGTGTTATAGTCATGTGATAGAGGCTTGACGAATAAGGGAAGGATACAGTGACGAAGGCAATGACACAAAAGCCCCAATCAGGCAGCGAATCTCAGCAGTACCGCCTCCATTTTCAGATGTCTCCGTTTTTCCTCATCCACACTAAGATGGAGCAGCAGCATTTCAGAATGAAAACGGCCTCTCCAGCGTTTTCAAAACGCTCCGTTTTCGGCGCTCGAGAACTCCGGCGTAGTGTGGACGGATGGCGTAACCGTAGCAAAACTTATGCGTTTTAAAACAAAAACGCATTAGTGTAAACGGGGCCTAACTGAGGTTGATCCAATTTGCATCTTTTTGACTATAAAAAAATGATTCTTTCTAACCGTATGTTCAGCGATGTAGGTGCAAACACTGAGGTTGTGAACTGATAAAGCCTGTTTGTTCTTTCCCATATTTAACCCTTGAATCAAGAGATTTCATCATTACTGCAGCACTGTAAAACCCAAAAACTTAAGGCAAATCAAACCATTTGAGGAAACCGATCGCTACAAACCATTTCAGTTCAAAAACTAATCCTAATGAGTACTGAACTTACTCCATTTGAGTAAACAAAGCAATTTGAGCACAGTAAAACCCAATAAATGAAGATAACTCAAACCAACTGAGTACTGTAAAACCCAATAAATTAAGGCAACTTAAACCGCTTGAGGAAACCGATTGCAAACCATTTGCGTTAAAAAAACACTAATCTATATGAGTACTGTGAACTTACTCCATCTGAGTTGAAGTAATGAGGTATTTAACTTATTACCATCACCATTGAGTTCAAAACTCTTTTCAAATGAGTAGAATTAACTTTTAGTCAATTTTGAGTTCACTACACTCATTTCATTAAATAAAGTTCACTGTTGGGCTTTACAGTGAGGCACTTTGTGTTTGGTCATCGATCCTCTGCTTTCTGAATAGTTCAAAGACTGGGTTTGCTGCTTCATAACTGTAATAAAGCAATCAGAACAGAGGTGCTTACTGCACTCAAGAATCATCCTGGCAACTGCATACGAGTGTGCATTAAATGAACACAGACTGTGCTGGGTTTTATCTCTAGTAGTCATTCAGGAAGGGAGCGAACAAAGAATGCAGGAAAAGTACTGAGGGAGGGAGAGGGAGAGAGAGAGAGGGATAGAGAGAAAGAGAGAGAGAAGGATGTTTCAGGGATGTCACAGATGAGCGGTGGACATTAAGCCTTTATTTGCAGTTGGACTCTGAGTTTGTTACTCCGCCCTTAAGAAGTTTATTCGCCAGAACATGAATTTGCTTTACAGCCACAAGAGGACAGAGGGATGAAGAACAATGCAAAGTGGGCGGTTTACTTTCAGAAGAGTTTGGTTTGGAAGAGAAAGAGAGCAAAAGAAAGAGAAAGAGACAGATAATGCTGAGGGGTGGAAGGAAGTCTGAGATCAGCTCACCAAACACATCTTAAGAGGGCTGTCTAGGACGTCTCAAGAACACTGTGAAGACAGACTGAAGGATATATCGCATCTGTGGACACTTCTCTTTCAATGACTAGGATGAAATCTGCAATAAAGAAAACTTTTTCAAACTTCTTCTTTGAATATGAGACTCCTCGGGAGGTTCTGGTCAAGAACAGAAGGGTTGCAATAGTGTGCAGAATCATCCAACTAGGCGTTTTAGCCTACATCATTGGGTAAGAGATCCCTTTCATATTTAAGAAAAAGAACAACAGACAAAAAACGAGGGTGCACGAGAAACTGAACAGAGCATGTTTTAACAAGAGCAGAAAAATGTACAGCATGTAAACATACTGTACCACCTCATATTGAACTGAGCTACAGTACTGAGGTTTTGGGGTAATGCTTTGTGTAATCTAACACTTCATCAGCATCCCACTGTTCTTTCAAGTATCACACTTGCGTTTCTGCAGGAAATTAGTAGAGACTGAGATATATTTTTGGAGCTCAGTTTATTTTTCATTGCGTCCAAACTAGTTTTAATGGCGTGTATAATCGATAACATGTCTATTCATAGAGCTAACAGCTGGTCCTCAGCATGCATTAGATAACTGGCATCTGTGTGTAAAAAATTTACTCATTATACGGACATGTTTAGAAAAGTAAATATTCGTCTGAACGGTAAAATGTCACGCTATGGTTTTTTATGGCGGGACAAAAAACAGACTTGGAGAGATGTTTTCCTTTGCAGCAGTCAAGTCCAGACGAATGTTAAGCATTTCCTAGGAACTTTAAACCTGTGTTGTAAAATCCACTGATTACTTGTAGACATGTGGGTGTCATTTGCCATAGGGTCTAAAATACAACCCCAAATCAGAAAAAGTTGGGACAGCATGGAAAGTGCAAATAAAAAAAAAGAAAGTAGTGATTTCTAAATTTACTTTGACTTGAATTTCATTGTTCTCCCTGCTTTCGCGTGGATTTCCTCCAGGTGATCCGGTTTCCCCCACAGTCCAAAGACATGCGGTACAGGTGAATTGGGTAGGCTAAATTGTCTGTAGTGTATGAGTGTGAATGCGTGTGTGTGGATGTTTCCCAGAGATGGGTTGCGGCTGGAAGGGCATCCGCTGCAAAAAACCTGCAGTATAAGTTGGCGGTTCATTCCGCTGAGGCTACCCCGGAATAATAAAGGGACTAAGCTAAAAAGAAAAATGAATGAATGAATGTATTTCTTTGCAGACAATACAAACAACATTACTTAATGTGTGCTTCATAATTTTTATTTTTAATTCTATTTTTTTAAATTAACAGGTATTCCAATTTTGGTTCTTGCAACACATTTAAAGAAAAGTTGGGACAGGAGCAGTTTAGGGCTAGTATTCAGGTTAATTGGTTAAATAATGATGTGATTTGAGATCAACAGATGATTGCAATTATGATTTGGTACAAAAGCAGCTAAAAAATGTCTAGTCCTTTAGAAGCAAAGAGGGGCTGTGGATCGCCAGTTTGCCATAAAATATGTGAGAAAATTATTAAAATGTTTAAAAACAATGTTCCTCAAAGACAGAAAGGTAGACATTCGGATATTTCACCTTCAGCAGTGCATAACATTGTTAAAAGATTGACGGAATCTGGAGGAATTTCAGTGCATAAAGACATGAGTGTAAGCCTTAGCTGAACTCCCATGATCTCTGATCCCCCAGGCGGCACTGAATCAAGAATCGTCATTCATCTATAAGCGATATCACCACATGGGCTCAGGACTACTTTGGCAAACCTTTGTCAAGTACCACAATACATAGTTAAATTCACAAATGGTAGTTAAAACTGTACTGTGCCAAAAGGAAGCCCTATGTTAACAGTGTCCAGAAGCGCTGTCGACTTCTCTGGTCTCAGAGGCATCTGGGAACACAGTGGAAATGTGTACTGTGGTCAGGTGATTCAGTATTTCAAGTATTTTAGGGGGGGAAATGGATGCTGTGTGCCTTGGACCAAAAAAGAAAAGGATCATCCATACAGTTACCAGCAACAAGTCTTTTAGCCAGGGTCTGTCATGGTATGGGGCAGTCCCCTTGGTAATGCTTTCTGTAATACACTTCATTACTTAGTGTCTTAAGTCCCTAAAAGTATTTTAAGTGTTTTGAAAATAAATGGAAACATTACAAAGTGGTAAATGTTTTTTTAAATGTGCTGCAACAAGGACCAAAATTGGAATATGTGTTTATTTTGAAACAAAAACAATAAAAATCACGAGCGACACATTAAATATTGTTTGTTGTATTGTCTGCAATGAAATACAAATCAAAGTAAATATAGAAATCACTTTCTTTTTTTATTTGCATTTTTCTATATTGTCACAACATGTTCTGATTTTGAGATATGATAAATACATGTTGAATAGGTGTAAATCAGTGACTACTGTGCATAATGCCATAACTACAGAAAAAAAGTGTTGACAATTTAGTTAACTATGTATTGATGTATTTTGTTAGCATAAAGTAGTGCATTTAGGTTGAAGCACTACAGAGCTGTGGTTTACATCGGTTTACACAGAGCGGAGTGTCATGCACAACAAACAAACAAACACAAATATCCATTTATGGCACTTTGTTTTAATATTATAAGAATTCTTAGTATTTCACGAGTTCACAGCTACCTATTATTAGAAAGACTGTTGTGTGTATTTTATTGGGGTGTCTAAAGGGAGGCAACTATTCTAAGAAATTTAAGTCATTTCCCTGAAGTATACACCCCTTTACCAATTCAACTCTTCAAGTCGTTCACACCTCCTACTCAGGGTGAGATAAGTGTTATGTGATTGAGGTGGGGAAGGGATGCTGTCAACAGTAGTATGATGGTACAACAAAATTTAGCAAAACATAAAAACTGTAAACTTTGGGTAGCTGGGTTTCTGAAAAAAACCCCATAAAATAACGGTTACGTTCAATTACAGAAAGTTCACTTAATTAAAAAAAAACACATACTTTTGCAGTTATTTTACATTACATTTTTTGTATTTTCTTGAGCTTTTATTATTCAGTAAGGAACTGTACATAAATATTGTGGAAAAATATGTCAATTTTAAATTATGAATTTTTAACACTGCTATAATTACAAAAACTAGTCGTAAGTGACAATAAATATAGCTTTAACACATGTATAGCTTTCAGTAGAAAACATATAAAGCTTTGTAAATGTGCAGGCATTTTTTGAAACAATCTACTGTAAATATTAAAAGCTTTAAAGGATTTAAGATGCTGATTACCACTGAAATGCATCAGTACCTCCTTCTGAAAAGGTTCTAAATTCTTTGACACTGTTCTCTCTTCTGGTTGGTGTTACTATTTTTTTGTGTTTTTTTTAACTTTCCTTCAGCTTAGTCCCTTATTTATCAGAGGTCGCCACATCGGAATAAAGCGCCAACTTATCCAGCATGTTTTACGCATCAGATGCCTTTCCAGCCACAACCCAGTACTAGGAAACACCCATACTAACATTCACACTCATACACTTTACACAGACATTTTAATTAATCCAATTCACCTTTAGTGTATGTCTATCGACTTTGGGTTAAAACGGAGCACTCGGAGGAAACCCATGTGAACACAGGTACAACATGCAAACTCACACAAATGCCAAGTGGTCCAACCGGGACTCAAACTTGCAACCTTCTTGCTGTGAGGCGACAGTGCTAACCACTCAAAAAGTTATGAAAAACTATCATGGAGTTTTTTTTTGTTATTAAGTACATTGAAATGCAATAAAAATGAAATCACTGCTCTCTAAGTTTACCCAACTATGATGACTTCACTGCTAAGAAACTCGAAAATATGAAAAGGGTCCATAGCGTCAATAAACAATAAAAGTGTTTACTATTAGTAAATAGTATGGTAATAAATACTGTTTTAAGTTTGTGACACTGTCAGTAATTTTTGCAGATTTCACACTCAAGTTGTATATCAATCCATTCATAATCCGATTCAATAAGATCGAAATCTTGTTGATTAGTAACTTTTGGACAGACCGCGATCTTGATGTGGTCTTTCTTGATGTGGTCTTCCCTGCTTTCGATCTCTGGGTTCATCTTTAAAAGGTACCTGCTCAATGCAAAAAAAAAATCCTTAGCAATAAAAAAATAACTATATCATTTATTCATTCATTCAGCAGAATGAACCGCCTACCTATCCAGCACACAGTATGTTTTACACAGTGGTTGTCCTTCTAGCTGCAACCCAGAATTGGGAAACATCCATTCACACTCATTCACACACATCCACTACGACCAATTTAGTTTATCCAATTTACCTTTACCGTATGTCTTTGGACTGTGGGGGAAACTGGAGCACCTGGAGGAAACCCACATAAACACAGGGAGAACATGCAAACTCGGCATAGAAATGCCAACTGGTCCATCCGGGACTCAAACCACTGACCCATTGTGTTGCCCATGGACTATATCATGCTCTAAAAAACAATTTGAATAAAAGCAGAAAAAAGGGACAAAAGCTTGTGGTGGTTGTTAAAACGTGTGTGAGAGGATGTGATATGTGCGAAACAGACTGAGAAGATTATAAGAGCTTGAGTGTAGTGTGAATGTGTGTTCGAGTATGATTATGTGAGTGTGAGGATTTGCTTGTAAGGGTGTGTACAAATGTGAGAATGCATTTATGAGTGTGTAAGTGTGAGGATGTGTGTGTGTGGGTGTGAAGATTTGTTTGTTTGTAGGTCTGAGTTTGAGAGAAAGTATGTTATTGTGAATGTGAGAATTTGTGAGAGTGTGAGTGTGTGTGTGTGTGTGTGTGTGTGTGTGTGTGTGTGTGTGTGTGTGTGTGTGTGTGTGTGTCTACTTGGGGCAGTTTGTGAGAGGATGCATGTATGAGAGCGAGTCTGTGCGAGCATTTTTTTTTTACTTTTGCATAAACTCTGGCGTTGCATCTTGGTTTCCTGGTTATGAAATGTCTAAAGCAGTAGTTTGAGGCAAACGTCAACTTCTGAGCATCACTGGGGACGGTGATAGCTGTTACCTATGACTTGGTTGACAGAAAATAAACAAAATTATCTGTGGCCAAACGGGAACTTCCCGCAAATTTTCTAAAGTTTACCTTTAAAAACATTCAAACGTACCACACAAATTATGCAGGGTTTACTTTGACGTACTTTGACGAGTCCACTTCAGAGGGCAAGATTTACTCATAAACATTATGTAAAATTTGGTCCTATATTTTCTTTTATGGAAATGTGGTTAGCACAATCGCCTCACAGCAAGAAGGTCGCTGGTTCGAGCCTCGGCTGGGTCAGTTGGCATTTCTGTGTGGAGTTTGCATGTTCTCCCCATGTTGGCAAGAGTTTCCTCAGGGTGCTCCGGTTTTCCCCACAGTCCAAAGACATGTGCAGGTGAATTCATTTATTTATTCATTAGTCCCTTTATTAATCTGGGGTCGCCTCAGTGGAATGAACCACCAACTTATCCAGCACGTTTTTACGTTACTGGGTTACAGCTGGAAGAGCATCCGCTGCATAAAACATAAAGTGACAGTTAGAGGAGCGTGGTTTAATATGTTAACCACACCCAATACTTCAGACAGATGTACTTTGAGAATTTAACTGAAAACAAATAGGAAGTTAATTTTCAGATTTCAGTTTTAAATTATGAGAGCAGAAAATTTTCTTTTTTTTAATGATGTGCACAGATGAATTGTTCACCACAAAACGAGCAATGTGAGAAAACAATCATTCATGGTGGAGGATGTGTAAAATCTAATCAATCAGATCTTTATGACTGTTACAGAGAAGTGACCATTCGATCAGAGTTTGAGCAAAAAAAAAAAAAAAACAGCACGAAAGCAGAAATTGGCTCCTATCATGAATTTATCATTATAACAGTAAGCATGTGATTCATTCACTTCATTCAATTCCATCTCGAAACTCATATTCATATAACACAGCTGTCTTATTGTTATTGATGATTTTAATTAACATTGGCATGCAAAACAGCATTCCTAAAAAAAAAAAAAATCAATTCGTAGGCAGAAGCAAAATTAACTTAACAGGGTTTTCTGAACAGCTGATGAGGCAGTCATGCCCAGCCGTTTTTATCCATATAATCCACATATACAGTTATCACTTTTTATACCTCTAAACCTAACCCTCACAGGAAACCTGTGACAATTAAAAAAAAACTGTTAAATATGATTTTAAACAGTTTTAATTACAAGGACATGTCCTCATAAATCACCTCAGCATTGTAATACCTAGGTTATACCCATATCATTATACAAATTAGTGTCCTCATATACCACATAAACATGCACAGATATATACAGTACACTAGATATTGCAGTCGGACCTTGGGCATGTTTCAATACCACCGCCACATTTGTACATTCCTTTTTAAAGTCATTCAACCACACTAGTAAAGATTAAAGCCAATCTGAAGATGCTTTAGTGCTGTGAACAGGTGTAGTAAAAAGCAAACAAAGAAAACAAAGCATAAAGGCAGAACATTTCATAGTGAAGTAACGGCTAATTTTTGAGGTAACTTATAGGGGTGCCTGATACCATAACAGTGTCTGCGCTTTAATGTGCATAGATCTACTTTCCTTCCTAAATTATTAAATATTACAAATATTTTATACCATTTAGATTAGAAAGGTGAATATCAATGTTCACAAGAGTCGTTCATAATGGAGATTCGTTCACAAACAAAAAGCTCCTTCCTTTAGAATTAGAAGTGAAAGCACAAGAAGGGGTGTGTTTCAGGACATGGATTAGATCAAACTTAACAGGAAGGGATGATAATACATTTCCATGCACATAAACACATGCTGTTTGTCGGCAATGCCCGTGCTGTCACTTATTCATCAATGTAGTAAGGTTATGTGAAATTATAATTTTCGTAACTGAAAAAATATTTGCGTACTGATCACAGAGAAAACTCTTGATCATAGATATATGTATATATGCTTATATATCTCTGGCTCTGGATGCCTGGTCCTCCACTGCACCTTGGTATCACATTCATTTTTAAATAAGTGCTTCCCTTTAATAAAATGGCGGCTCTATTAATGCATTCCTTCGAATAGACAACAATAACGTAGGCGACATCTAATATAAATATCTATGATGAAACCAAAAGAATGTCCCCACAAGGTGAAGATTTACTTGTCTTGCTTTACTTGTGGGTATTTGGTCCCCACAATGTAAGCAAATCAATTAATCTTTATCATTATGCCTATAGTGCTTTTTACAGTGTAAATTATCTATCTATATATATGAAAGTATTACAGCGTTTTGTAAACATTTATTATTACCATATGTTGAGCCTCCCCATACAGTTTGAAATAGCGCTTTAGACCCAAAAGCCACTTCGCATGACTTTACACTTAACAAGCAGATAAAGAGATATTTCACTTAAAAGGAAAATATTTGCAAACTTTCTTTACTGTTGAACACAAAAGAATATATTTTAAAGATTGTAAAAAAATATGGACGTCAACGGCTACCGGCTTCCAACATCATTCAAAACATCCCCTTTTGTGTTTAACAAAGAAAAAAATCTTAAAAAGGTTTGGAACAACTGAAGGATGATTAAATAATTACATTTTCATTTTTGGGTGAACTGTCCCTTTAATGTCAGAGTAATCATCGAACAAATGAAGAGTTGTGTTGCCCTCTCATCCTTTAACTATAGTTTTGTCACAACCAGCGATCGCTTCCCAGAGGATCGCTGGTTCTCACACGAACTCTCATGACTACATTTCCGCATTTCCCAGGACTACATTTTCATACATGCACTGCTCCCAAACACGCATGCCTGCTCATTCATCTATCCTGATTGCAATCACCAGCTGGACCTTGTTCACAGACTGATATCACTCCATTCATAAGCCACTCTTTGACGCTTCCAGTTTGCCGAGTCTTGTTTACCCAGTGTGACATTACAACGCGTTTCCCTGTCTTGTTTCTCCGTGTCTCGATCCTAGCCTTGTACCCTTGTTATCCTGTTTAGCCGCCTGCCTTTCGACCTTTTGCCTGTTTAAACGTTTATGATTCTGGACTGCCTATATATACCCGTTTGCACCTGATGACCACCGCTTGCCTGACATTGAATAAACTGCATATTGGATCTTACCTCCTGTTGTCCTCTGTCACTCCACCCCCGTCGTAACAAGTTTAAAGCAGACTATCTTTATTGATTCAAATACGGTTTTAGTTTAGTACAGCAGACAGAAAAAGATATTTGTTTAGGTATTTAAAGCTAAAAACAGATTAAACAATATAAATCTGCAAGTCATCTTCCAATAGCAAGTGGATAATTGTATTGTTTGTCATGTGGGAAGTTGTTTGGGCTTACAGAAAAGTTAGTGGAATGAAAAACACTGCAGACTACTTTTCCATTTGGTCTGTCTGGAGGTGTGTAAAGTACCAGCTTTAGATTGGCCAGATGATAAGGCTGAAGAGTAACGTTTGTCATGTCTTGCTAGAGGGCATGAGGCCAAAACCTTATTGCTTCATCCTACTTTTATATGACGCAAGATGTTCAACTATCTGTGAACGTGTACACATTCTGAAATGCAAACTATAAAACAAAGTCTTATGATGTTTACAGTAAATGTTTTTCGACTGCTGTTTAATAGACCACATCACGAGGATACAGTACATGCTTAAAACATATCTCTGAAAAAGATCTCTGCCTAAATATATTTGCACTGTTATTGGGTGAAACCGAAGTAAATTCAGAAAGGGAAAACATGCTTTGTTACATAGCACTGTCATCTGCTGTTGACAGAAGCTCAATATTGACAAAGTGTGTGTAATAGAAATAAACTGTAAAAAAATAAAATAAATGTTTTATATAATTATGATAAGATTAATTAAGGTGAAATGAACATAATTTTGCATATTTGTTTTTAAAACAAGAACATGTTAGTGGACAATTTACCTTTTCATCAGCATCAAAAAGTCAGTAAACTTTAACAATTTGCAACCTGTCTTTCTTTCATGGCTGTTATGAAATCTTATGCAATTGGGTAACAGATAATATTTAAATTTAAAATATTAGATATCATGGTAATGAGATTATATTAAATGCAGTCTGGCACCCAGGCTACTGAATAAAGTGAAATCTATAATTATACTATTCTAAAAAAAAAAAAAAAAAAAAAAAAAAAAATATATATATATATATATATATATATATATATATATATATATATATATATATATATATATATATATATATATATATATATATAGAATAGTATAATTATATATATAAAATATTTTTTTTTTCCCAAACTACTTATATAAAATAAGCTGAAACTACACACAACTTAATTGTTTCATGTTCTATTCACTTAAATTTGTTAAGTTAAGGTTATTTGTGTTGGGACAACATGAATGAATCATGGGGAGCCCTGCAATTTTTACATTGTACCTCAAATTGTACTGGAGCATGATAATATTTGATGAATGATGTTCATGAATTGTATTTTTTGCTTTGTCAGGTGGGTGTTCATGTATGAGAAAGGCTACCAGACGGTGGACAATGCCATCGGCTCAGTCTTCACCAAGATGAAGGGAGTGTCCTTCACTAATATCAGTGGACAGGAGCGGATATGGGATGTAGCCGATTATGTGTTTCCTGAACAGGTGGGTTGTGTCTTAAAGAATGCGTTCACTTCTAGAATCAAAATTTCCAAATAATTTATCCGCCTCCTTTTCGATCAAAACTTTAGTTTATTATTTTTTTTCTGTCAAAAAAAAAAAAAAATTTAAGAAAATGTTTTTGCATTTTTCTCTAATATTGAGTTTCAGCACAGCTTTAAAATGATCTAGTCGAGGAAAAAGGGTCTTAGCAAGGCTATGTGTAAAAAATTGTAGATATATATATACTTTTGTTTTATAACCACAAGAGCACACCTTATAATATAACAATTTATACATTTTTTTTAAATAAGACCCTTATTGCTTGGCAGGGATTTTGTAAAGCCTTTTGAAGCGGCACTATTTTAAATGTATGTATGATTTTAAAAATGTACGATTTAAAAAGGAGCTCAGCACCCAACCCTACCCCAATACCCAATTCATATGAATTAGCCGCTAAATTAAAAAGTTACGAATTGCTGTGAGATTGTGTTGCAAGAAACATGTTTCTATATTGTAAAATAAACCCATTCATTAATTAATTATTTAATTAATTCATTAATTCATTCATTCATTTATTCATTTTTTTTCCGACTTAGTCTATTTATTAATCAGGGGTTGACACAGCAGAATGAACCATCAACTTATCCAGCATATGTTTTACGCAAGCTGCAACCCATTATTGGGAAACACCCATACACTCTAATTCATACACATACACTACGGACAATTTTGCTTGCCCAATTCCCCTATAGCACATGTCTTTGAACTGTGAGAACACCCTGAGAAAACCCATGTGAACTCAGAAATGCTAACTGGTCAAGCCGAGGCTCAAACCATCCACCTTCTTGCCGTGAGGTGACAGCGCAACCCGATGCGCCACCGTGCCGCCACGTAAAATAAAACCTTTAAATTTAACTGACGTTAAATTTCTTTTTGACTACATAAAAAAGACATTAACATAATGGATGTTAAAAACTTGAGGAAATTATGAGGAAACTTAATTCTGTAAGTAAACTAATTCTTCAAATGTCCTTTTTTTTTCCTCTTTACGACTCTCAGAAATGTTTTTCACACAGTCATAGGGCCTTATCATACACCTCACGCAATGTGGCGCAAGGTGCTAGGCAATTGTTGTTTGCTGGTTTCAGCTTGGCGTAAGAGTCGTTTTGACGTTTTGCGCCCCGCTGTTTAAATAGCAAATGCATTTGCGCTCATATGTGAGCCCATAGGCGTTCTAGTCTAAAAAGGGAGGCGTTTTGAGGCGCATTGCTGCTGCGTTGTTATTTTGAGAAACTATAATATTCTGTTCTATAGACCAGAACAAAGCCGGTCTATTATCCAGCGCAGAGTGCGTTAGTTGTGCGCCTCGCTTACACACTACTTTATATACACAAGATGTAGAGCAATACGCAAATATCTTTACATATAAAAAAAGAATTTAAATATTAAGGATAATAAGGAAATATATATGTAGGATGTAATAAGGATATATATATAGGATATAAATATAAAGGATTAAAATATTACAAAACATTTTTTTATAGCCTACATAAATTTAAAAACCATACTTTCATGCCTTCTTCATCTCAGGAGGCTTTTTTAGTTTATTCATGACAATTTGCTTTTGTATAATGTTATCATTATTAGCAGTATTATTTATTATATCCATATTTATATTTGTTTTTATTAAAAACAAGCTTAGGTTTGCCCACCTGTCAGGTTTCAGACCATATGGGGCACAGCATGTGTATTAGAATATAACTCAGTTTTTTGAACACACTTTGTTATTATTGTTCATTTATTTGTTTGCTGGAAATTAGAACTAAATTTAGAAATAGTTTTGAAACAAATCTTTGTGCTTAACAAATGACGCCACGGTGCAAAGCAGATTTTTCTGTCCTTAGATTAGCAAAAGTGAATTCTGACATGCCCCTAATGCGTTTGCGCCAAGCACTTTGCACTTTGCGCATGGATCGTCAAAATAGAGCCGCAGAATTTGTCTGCAAAATAAATTTTGCAGACAAAATTTATTATAACAGTTGACGGTTTCTCAAACATAAATTTTTTTTATTAAAATTATTATATTTCTTTATTTAAAAGGGCGTCACGGTGAGGCAGTAGGTAGCACGATCGCCTCACAGCAAGAAGGTTGCTCGTTTGAGCCTCAGCTGGTTCAATTGGCATTTCTGTGTGGAGTTTGCATGTTCTCCCCGTGTTGGCATTGGTTTCCCTCGGGTACTTCGGTTTCCCCCACAAGTCCAAAGACATGTGGTATAGGTGAATTGGGTATGCTAAATTGTCTATGGTGTATGTGTATGAATGCAGGAGTGTATGGATGTTTCCCAGTGATGGGCTGGAAGGGTATCCTCTGCGTAAAACATATATGCTGGATAAGTTGGCAGATCATTCCATTGTGGTGACCCTTAATTAATAAAGGTAATAAGCAAAAAAAAAAAAAAATAAATAACTGACTGAATAAAAGAAGTGTAGTACAATTTTTCTTTACTGTGCATGGAGGTCTGCATTCTAATCCAGGATTTTTTTAAACTGAGGGTCGCAAGGTGCTAAGGCTCTGTTTGAGAAATGCAAGTGTAAAAAGTTTTTTTTTTCTTTTTTTTTTTAAAAATGTGAGTGATTTAAATTTTCCATTTTTTCTCCAGTTTTATTAATACTGATTGAACATGTCTCTGAATGCAGATTAAATTACCCATACAGTAAATTCCCTGTCATGCCTCCTGAGTTTAAACATGCTAATATTGATACTGCAGTCATTGCAGCTGTGGATTGGGCCCAATTACAGTCAAATGTACTCTTGTTATGTAATCATCTGCAGTCACACTGCTTCAGGTCATTCTCACACCACCTGTAAACGTAATCACTTAAATCCAAGTCAAACATCCATATCGTGACCTGATATTACAAATACACTAACATTATGACACCATCATTGATTATAAAGGTTTTTTATTCTTTAAATAAACAACTGACAATTCCTGTCAGAATGTATTTTACCCCAACAGCTTGTTACATTCGAGTCTGTGAACGTATTTCACAGAAAGCACCCAGTACAATAAGAAACAGACAGACTGTTGACAGAAAAGTAAACATGTCATCGCTCAGCAATCAAAGGAGTGGCACCAAGACCTTCTTGATATAGACAAATAGTAACATGCTCATAAAGGCAAACACTGAAATGTTAATCATGACACATCCCTTTTATGATCCACGTTCTCAGAAATTAATCATTGTTATTGTGTTAAAAATGATTATAAACTGAAAACATGACACTTTAACATGGCAATATAAATAAATTATGCTACACTGTACTAAATATTCATAAGAAGCTGTTTTCCATAGTTTAAGATTCATGTTTTTAATTTTTAATATCCCACATTTATTTATGCTTATGAAATGCATTAAGGAAACTTAATCTTTCTGATAACAACATGTAACCTTGAAAAGTTTAAAAAAGTGACTTTTATTAAAAAAATTTATAGTTTAAAGTGATATACTGTTTGGGTTGGTGTTGTATATTATGGCACAAACAGCTTGTAATTAACTGCCAGGACATTCTCTGTTATTTTACAGACTTATTTCTCTATACTTTATTTATTCTACTTTATATTATTTCAAACATCTAAAAGTCACTTTGTTGAATCGTAGAGTTGAATTTTCAACACCAAAAGTCCACAGAGCAGAGATCAAGGTTTCATAATGCAATTTACATAATTTACATAATGCAATTTACAACAATAACTGTCTGAAGCACTTGTGAATCACAAAATATGGAAACTGTTAATGAACATGGTATATTTTACAGTGTACCTATTAAAAATAAACCAAAAGATATATTAAAACCCCAAAGAATTAACCCTTATTTCATTTCAAATTTGTTTATGCTTAAATATATATTTGGTTATGTAACAATATTTGATTATGTAATAATAAGACTTTGATTAAATGTATTATTTTGTTTGGTCAAATGTCACAAATGCAGCTTTAGTGTGTATAAAATGCACATTTCATTCATAAAACACGTAATAGTATCCCATTCTACGTAGTGTATATTCTAAATGTGCACCATTTAGGCCGTAGTGCATTCATGTTTTAGCAGAGCAGAAGAATGAAAGATGAGAGACCAGAGATAAGATCTGAACTGACAGACTGAGGTTAAATATTGCATTCAGCCCCAGACAAACACTACTGACTCTCTCACATATAGACAAGACTGTATTTTTACCTTTTAATAAAAAATATAATATATAAAGGGTCTTTTTTTTAAAGTCAGGTTTATGTTTATGACATTCAATATATTCAAGAGGCATTTCTTTAGGAGATGCCTATTTTTTCTTAGACAAGGACAGTATTGCAACATAGAACAGCACTACATGCTGCTTTTGCCATTGATCGAGCATATGGTCATGTTCAGTGATGGAAAGAGTACTGAAAAATCATACTTAGGTTAAAGTACCATTACTTGCCTAAAGATGTAGAGCAAGCAGAGTAAAAGTATATGTTGTAAATATTACTTAAAGCATGAGTAAAAAGTAGCCCTTATAAAAGTACTCAAGAGTGGTGAGTAGTGAGTATTACGCTGCAAAAAGCTGATGTATTTACATCTATTTTGTGGATGTGTGTAAACATAACATTCTGTAGTGCATTTAGTTATTGCTCAGCAGGCACACAACGCTATAAGACTTTACTATTAGTAAAACGTCCTATTGATGTCAACTGACTTCTATTTGCCAGGTATGGCAACCAAAATCTAACATCTGATAGACGCCATAGTGGTAACGTCCACACAACGCCAAGCTGTAACATCATTAGACTTTGATATTTGGTTGATTTTAGGATGGATGTTGGACACTGATGTCGGCCTGATGTTGAGTTCTGATGTCAACCCAATTTTCATTTCCAAATATAATTCAATGCCCCCACGACGTTGAGGTAGAATGTCAATCTGTCAACATGTTGACATCTTGTGCCTGCTTGGTGTTTAAGGCCATTTCAGTCATCATACAGTAAACCTCATCTTCTCATAAGTGACATGCATCTAAACAGTCTTTGGGTCATTGCTTGTGACAATTTTGGGCATCTTCTTGGACACTTTTAATGCTTCCAAACAGTTTGCTGCAATTATAAATCACCCATGTCTTGAGGTAGTTCAATATAATGTAATTTATCTTCTATGTGCAATTCGATTGGACAGAAATCACAGGACTGATTTTTCTAATCCCCATAGACAAGAATAAAGTAGTGACTGCAGGTTGAAGGAAAGTAGTGGAGTACAAGTACAGATACTGCACTAAAAATGTACTCAAGGGAAAGTGAAAGTACACATTTTTAAAGCTACTTAATAAATTACAATTTCTTAGAAAAGCTACTCAATTACAGTAGTTTTAGTATTTGAAATTTGTTACTTTACACCACTGGGTATGTTCTTTAAGTCATTTCTGTTTTGTTTTTAAGGGAGACTCATCTTTCGTTGTGATGACCAACTTCATTCCCACTGTAGGACAGGTACAAGGCAAATGTCCTGAGGTCTGTAAACATTTTTCTCGTGAGAAAATATATTTTCTCACAACTCTTTTCAGCGTTGTCTTATATACAATATGGAGATTGGTATCATACACCTGTTCTTTCCTGCCTGTTGTTTGTCACATCCTGTTATAACAGAACGGTTTCTCAGAAATAGCAAGCTTTCTTTTCTTTTCTCTTCTCTACTTTACTTTTACTTTTACAATTTTTTTTGTTTCTGTTTCAGTCTCATGACCTGTACAAAAAAGGTGAAAAATATCTAAAAATGTCTAAAAAAATTAAATAATTGAAAATGTTTAAAGATAAATAAACATTTATAAAAAGGCTTTAAGATAGTTCAAATAGTTCAAATGATTTATTCAAAATGCTGATTAAAATTATTAAAATTATTAAAATAAATAAATGAACAAAATGTTATTTTTAAAAATGATGTTCATTCAAAAAATACATGAGTGAATATAAGTGTATAATTAAAATAAATAAATGTATACATAAATAAAATAATAAAAAAAACATACAGTAAAATAATGAGTAGGAAAAAATTACTAACACAACTTTCATTTATTTATTTGATTCATTTTCCTCCGGCTTAGTCTCTTATTTATCAGGGGTTGACACAGCGGAATGGACCGCCAACTATTCCGGCATATGTGTTACACAGTTTTTATATAAAACACCCACACACTCTCTCACACACACACTCATACACTACGGCCAATTTAGTTTATTCAATTCACCTGTACCGCATGTCTTTGGGCTGTGAGGGAAATCAGAGCACCCAGAGGAAACCCACGTGAACACAGGGAGAGAACATGCAAACTCCACACAGAAATGCCAACTGGCTCAGCCAGGACTCGAACCAGCAACCTTCTTGCTGTTAGGTGGTAACCACTGAGCCGCCCCAAACAAAACTATAAAAAGCTAAATATTTTTAAATATTTTGGACAGATTTCATATTTTACAATTCTGAATATAAGGCAGGGCGACATACAAGAAACTTCTATTTTAAGAGAGGATTATCTGTTAATGGATATATGGCATCTAAACAATTAAAACCCCCTATTCTAATTAATACTTTTGTCACTGTTGTTGCATTAAAAAAATCTTTATCTTTATTTTGTTTGTTTGCTTCTTAAACGCCATGTGCTTTATCATGTGTCAGATTGGTTGTATCCTACTGCTGGATGCAAGAATTTAGCCTGCCTTCTTGGAAACATTAAGATAGGGTTTCCAGTCAGGTATTATCTGGAACCATCCCACATACTATGGAATTTTCATGTTTTTACAAGAACGTACGTAACTGTGTTCTGCATCTAACTAAAAATCAGCAGATAACACTTCAGCTATTACTTTGTATCAGTTAAATACACAGCTTTTGTTTAGTAGAATATGTGTGATCAATGCTGAAGTACAATGAATTTTCACCATTTAACTCTAGAGCACATTTTTTCACGAGTTCTTGCACGGCTTTTTATAAAATATATAAAATAAATTGTTAGCAGCATGGGGTGATAAGACAAAAGCTGCGTACCAAATGGCACACTATACACTATGTATTTATGCACCATGTACATAGTGTATAGTGTATTTGTATGTAGTGTCATCCAAAATGAAATACTAATGTTTTTTTTAAAAAGTGGAAATTCAAACCATTTTCCTGATGACGTTTGACGGTTGGTAAATTAGTGAAATAAATGACCAAACTACCAAACAATACCTACCATGAGTATAACCCAATGACTGTAAAAAATATGGACGACGCGACAGCCCTTTTTCCCATTGAACGCCTTGAGGGCAAAACGCCTGCTTGACGGGCACAAACTGTCGCAAAAGACTGCTGAAATTGGAGCCTTGACATGCGCAGAAGGATTGTCTGATGGAGCCAGAGGAGGAGCCGCGAAAATGAGCAGAGTCGAGCTTCCAATCAAACGCTTTATGTAAAATCAACCACGCCCCCCGAACTTCTCAGCATGCGTTTGCTGTCATATCAACACAAATGGATGTAATAACGTTAACAATTATGAGGGTTTTATATATTCAATCGCGCCAGCTCCAGGCCGCACCGCATAACCTACTTGCGGCGTCGCGGGCTGATTCCGGCTCGCATGCGGCAGCGCCTGCTCGCTCGGCCGCCGCATCTGGCTCGATTGACTCGGGCTGGAATTGGGTAGTGAGTCCAGGCATCCGGAGTAGGTCCAGCAGAGGTAACGCTAGTCAGTCTGAGCTCTAAGAGATAAGCCTCCGGCAGGCGAGAATCTAGCCGGAACTGTGTTTTGCTATCTGGGTGGCTAGGCGTGTATCAGCAAACTAATAAAGCCCGAAAAAAGCCCTGAACTTAGCGAATAAACAGTGTTCCACCAGGATCATGTATGTCAGAAACTATAGTTTACTGCTGAACTCATTTTGTCATGTAAAATAACACAGAAATCGAATAATAACATTTCAGCCTACTTCAGTCTCCTGCCGAAGCTCAGACGCCGCGCTTTGAGAAACTGTCAATCACAGCTGTCAATCACGATGACACGCCCAGCATTAAATTACTGCTAAAAACAAACTGTTTACAAAAATGAAGATCTGCACCTATTTCAACACAATAACCAGTGCCTTAATCGACCAGAACTATCTTTCGGGACATTTTATTGCAAGTGTAATATTTTCTTTTATTTGGGCTCAAGTCTCCTTCATTAACACGGAGGAGGCGGGCTTTATGACTTGTACTGCAGCCAGCCCCCAGGGGGCGATCTAACGGCCGAGACCCTCACTCAAACGTAGGCTTGCGGCACACTTGGTATAACCGCATTCACCATCAGGAGGTGGTATCGTTATTCTGGTAGGAGAATTTTGCTTTCACATTACAAAATAAATTAAGCAGCGTGAGCAAAGCAGCGGCTGTTGAGTGCATGAAGTGTCCAACATTTCACGCTTATTTTTAAGTGCATCATTCGGGTTATTAAAGTGCAAATATAATTTTTAGAACTTTCAGTGTGAACGCATTCCTTACACTATTTGTACTACAAAATGTTGTATAATAGTGCATAAGTATGCGATTTGGGTCACACCTAAAATCAGTGAAAACATCACAGAAAAATACTTTAAAGAATAATTAGTTAAATATGTGTGCCACTTGTGTTTTTTAACACTGTTCTTATTCATTTTAGTAGCTTTTAAAACTTTTCAGGTTTTCTCTTGACTATATAAGTAATTTTTTCCAAAGCCAAACAATAAGACAATTCCCGCAACCATTGTCCAAAATGCAGGCTTTCTGTATTTTTCCAAAATCTAGCGATTATACGTTTTGCATGTAATCAACAAAAAGTTAACAGTTTCTTATTTGAACTAGTAAAAGTGCTTGTAGAAGGAAAAATATTAAGAATACACAGGTTCAGTATGTTTTTTTATTTACATGATAAAAATGTATTTGTTTAATGGTGCATACTATTTTAGTATTTAGATTATTTATTTATTTATTTATTTATTTTTACGACAGATGAGACTGAATTACAACCCCAAATAAGAAAAAGTTGGGACAGTATGGAAAAGGCAAATAAAAAAGAAAGAAAGAAGTGATTTCTAAATTTACTTTGACATGCATTTCATTGCAGACAATGTTAACACAAAATATTTCATGTTTTGTCTGGTCGACTTCATTTCATTTGTAAATATGCATCTTTTTCTGTCATTCAGACCTGCAACACATTAAGTTGGGACAGGAGCAATTTTGGGCTAGTGCTCATGTAAATTGGTTAAATAATCATGTGATGTCAACATGTTATGTACTGTAATTATGATTTGGTACAAAAAGCAGCATACAAAAAAGGTGTATTCCTAGGAGCAAAGATGGGCCGAGGATCACCAGTTTACCAACAAACACGTGAGAATATTTCAGTAACCCACAATCAAACCGTCAGCAGTTAGTTTAGTTCAACCTTTTATCTATATTACGCACAGATGTTTTGTTTCCACAGTGTGGTTGAATGTTAACCACACAAGGTTAAAGTCACTTACTTCCCATACTGAAGCTGGCAAACATGTAACCTAAATAAAATCTGTCTGTCCTTCCTGTTCACCCCCTGTACTTGACTTTCATGCTCTCGGTTTACCTCAATCTTATTTGTCTTTCGCTGGATTCTCAGGTTGCACTTTATGCCCTGTTTGCAAAGCTTTGCTCATAAACAAATGTGTTTCGATAATTGGGTTTTGTGGTCATTCAACCCATTTCCTGTCTCGTTTGTATCTCACGTTGTTTGCATATCTTCAAGCAAGCAAACTGCGGCCTAATTAAACACTAGCCATTAAAGTGGGATTCTCTTGTGTGTGTTTTAGCTGCCGGATGGGAAGAACAAGTGCACCAATGACTCAGACTGTGATGACAGCAAATACAAACGTACGGGCAATGGTAAAGTTTAAGCTTTCTCATTATTCCGACAGAAGGAAATCAGCAAAGGAGACTAACTTCACCTCACTAGCAGCATGGCTCAGATGAACTTACTAACTGAGAATCTTTTCATTGGCTTTGTGTGATCCCTGTGTGACCTTGACTGGTAACTAAATTATCCCAGTGGTGGTCTAAGATTTGCACCGCAGAATTTAAATAAATCATGGGGTAAGAAAATAGATGCCCTTGCACGCAAGTGTTGTGGTT
This sequence comes from Danio rerio, assembly GCF_052040795.2. Lineage (NCBI taxonomy): Eukaryota > Metazoa > Chordata > Actinopteri > Cypriniformes > Danionidae > Danio > Danio rerio. The sequence continues at coordinate 32,461,094 of NC_141025.1, read as the reverse complement.
TTAGTTCAGAATCACAGAGGGCTTCACACTGTCATCTCTGTAAGTCACTAACACTCATAACTAACATGCTTTGCTCTCATGCTCTGAGGCTTCATTCTCAGATTTACACATCTTTTACGAACTTTACCCCTTGCTCGATCAATGATGTCTATGACTTTCAAAAGGCTTGTATTAAGATTTAGTTTACTTGCGTTGTTTTCCAAATGGGATAAATCCACCTAAGAAGATCAGTCAGAGTGAAAACAATCATATCTGTCAAAGTAAATGCTCATTCCAGAGCAAAATGCTTATAACTGGCCAATTGAAAGTGTGCTTTATAATGAAGGATTTCCAAAAATGTACAAGTGAATTTTACATATCTATAGTTGTCAAAAATACTGCGCCTTGAATAGTGTAACAGTGTAGTGTGTACTGACCTGTACCTTCAATAATAATATTAACAGCAAAAATACCAGTAATAGAAAATGTAAATATACATTCGACCACCCCTATGATGGTTCAATCCATTATCAACGCATGATCGCGCCAGCAGGCTGTATGCTAGAAAACTGAAACCAGCTGACCTTTTAAGAGATGTTTATGCTCACATAATGAAAATAAAACTGTTAACATGATGATTTTTATATCAAAAATAAGATCTTATTCAGATGCCAGAAACACATCAGAGGTTACTACAAGTCAAAATGCACTAGCATAAAATATCAGCTGTGCCCGGTCAGTAACTGGATTGGAGACCACATTGGAAAGCTGGGTTGCTGCTGGAAGTGGTGTTAGCGAGACCAGCAGAGGGAGCTCAACCTGTGGTCTGTGTGGGTCTTAATACCCCAGTATAGTGAAGGGGACACTATACTGCTAAGTCAGCGCCGTCCTTCGAATGAGACGTTAAACCGTGGTTCCGACTCTCTGTGGTGGTCCCAGGATATTCTTCAAAAAAAGAGTAGGGATTTAAACCCGGCATCCTGGCTAAATTTGCCCACTGACCTCTGTCCATCATGGCTTCCAACCATCCCCATGTCATAATTGGCTTCATCACTGTCGCATCTCCACCAATCAGCTGGTGTGTGGTGTGCGGTCTGGTGCAATATGGCTGCAATTATGTTTAATTCAATGATTATCAGAAGCAACAAATTGGATATACAAAAGCAAACTGAAGGGGTATTTCTCATAAATTAGTTTGGTTTTTTAAACATTGTCAAAACCAGCTTTCACCTGATCATTATTTTCTGTGCTATAACTAACCAAACATAAAATAAGAGACCCCTATAACATTATTATTGGTTCTGTAGATTTACTATTAAAAGGTACACATTTTGAATGATGAATATTCATTTGTGTTTTATTTTATAAACTACTGATAATGAGTCGTCAAAATATTAAATAAGAAGATTATCAGTTAAAATGACAACAGGTGATAAAAATAGAAATAGAAAAATATGGAAATGATTCTAAACCCTGCATTTCTTTCAAGAACACCAATAAACAATGACTTAATATAAAGTTGATTTAAAAGCACAATCAAATCTACATTATTGACTGATATGACTGGCTCTATGTGGGTCACAAATACTCAAATATTGACTCAGTTTCAGATGCAGTGTAGCAGAACGATTTACTCTAGGAATACAGACGCAAGTAAACAACACTATCTCACAGTGAAGTAATTCAAAGTTCCCTGACTTCCAGTCATGGGCGAGTGGCACAAACTTCCAACAAACTTATGATCCTTAATCCTGTTACAAGAACTTGGGGTAAACTTCAGAGCTGTTTCCTAGAAAAACACAACCTTCTCCTTCATGTTATACTTGCCGTTTTATTTCATTTCATGCACCGAATCACTAATTATATTATATGTTTGATGTTATGTGAATTTAATATTTGAGACAAGCAAAGTGTGGCACATCTTATAGCAAAACACCAAGTCTATTTTAGTCTATTAATGCTGTACTGCAAGTTCAGTGTGTGAATGTTAAAGTTGCTGGCAAAGAGTCATATTGAAATTAGAAACATATGACCAACTACAGTCTGATGAAAGCATTCCTAAAAAACTATATACTTCATCCTCATTATCTCAGACCAAGGTTCATTTAGCAACATTAAAGTCATGGCAGCCCATCAGTGAATGAGCACAGTCGATTACTAACAGGAATAGATGTGTATCAGCCACACAAATTTACTCGATTTTATATTAGTGCTCATCATATCTTGTTCAAAAAGTCTGATAATCTTCTATCCAAAATTGTGGCAACTAATGATATACTCTAAAAATGAGAAAATTTTTACTTTTTGTCCTAGAAAGTACCCTGCCATCACTCTCTTGTGCTTGTGATCAATACAGCTTTTGTTTCGATTCATTCCAAACTTTTTCTTCTCCATTTTTTTTTCTTATGCCTTTCGGTCTCTCTCAGGGCACATGACGGGCAGGTGTATAAACAAAACCCAGACTTGTGAGATCTACTCCTGGTGTCCTGTTGAAGACGACCGTAAAATACCAGAGTATGGATGCTTACTTTATTGCTTTTTAAATTGGATCAGTCACATTAGGATGTCAAACAATAATCTGTAGTCTACAACTTTTATATATTTTGAGTTTTTCAAAACTGCGGAATCTGGCCCTGTGGCCATTGATAGCCATGGTATTCTGAAAAAAATGATCATATTTATTGATTTAAATATGATTCTTTTAGATTTTTTTTTAAGTTAAGTGGTTGAAAACTATTTATTTGGGCTGAATTTAAACTAATAAATTAGGATGAAAATTACTAAATTTAATTTGTTTAAATTCAACATAAATTGCTTGCAACAATTTTGCAGACATAATTTTTTTCAGTGTAAAAAGTACTATGGAATACTATAGACGTCAATGGCCACTGGTTTTCAGCATTTTTTGAGTAATAATAAGAGAATAAATTATGATAAAATGTTCATTTTTGGCTGAACTGCTTTTAAATATGACTTTTTCAGTCATTTTCAGTAGCTTGTTGACCATTATTTGAGTCAAATGTTTGCTATATGGTTTGTTGAAGCAAACATTTACATCTATATATCTTGAACTTGTCAGTGTAAATCAAATTACTCTTGACAGTCACCATCCTGCAAACGTAAATGCATGTTTGTTTTCACCTGGGGCAAGTGACAAATTGTATTGACAGTAAAACTGTTTCAAATCAGCCCACGGTCTTGCTCTGACACATTTAACTGGTTTTGTCTGTCTTGTTTTTTTTTTTTAGCCCTCCAATCCTGCTGACAGCAGAAAACTACACACTATTCATCAAAAACTCCATTACCTTTCCCCAGTTTGATGTAGTCAGGTAAAACACCTTTCTGTTCAAAGGAGATATTTTACTAAAAAACTAAATAAACACACAGGGGTACTGTATTTTTTTTACTTCAAAGATTCACAGATCTACATATTTTCCTCCTAAAGCAGGAATAATGATTTTTCATCTGCTGTTTTAACTCAAACTTGGTTAAAATATGGACCAACCAAACCCAACAGTTGATTTGCAAATGTTTAAAACTAAAATTTAACCTAAACAGTGACTTCTCTTGGTCCATATTTTAACAAATAATTCTAGCATTATACTATAGATTTGACATAAATAAAAACAGCTTTTGACTCCCTTTGAACACACCATACGATGTCTTACAGTTACCATTTAATTACAATAACCAACTTACAATGACCTTTTAAAATATCAAGGGAATTGTCCCTTGCCATAACCTCTTTTACATGCAACATACAGTTCAGCAGACAATATTTAGTTCTTTCTTCTTTTCCCTCTCTTTTTCTCTCCCTAGGAGTAACTTGGTGGAGGGTATTGATCAGAATTACATCAATAAATGTGTCTATCACCCCAAAACTGCTCCGCTGTGTCCTATCTTCAGACTGGGAGACATTGTTGAGCGATCCGGGTTCAGTTTCTCAGAAATAGCTCGTGTGGTAGGAATTTGTTATTGGCTTTGTAAATATACTGAAACAACCACAGATACTCACACTTCTAGTAGTACTTGTTCTTCAAACACACATTCATGTATATTATATTAAGAGATACCAGATGTTTCTCTGTCTGGTGCAAGTGATCACTAGGATATTTATATAGGATATCTCATAAAGCTTTCCCAAAGGGCATTTGTAGGTAAAAATAAAAGAAAGAACAAAGCATGTGTGTGTATAAAAATTTGACCTTTTGCAATTTATATCTTATTTTAAACATCTCACAATTATATTTATACTTTTTCCTAAATAATAAATAATATATCTATAGGATAAATAATACAGAGAGGATACTAGATGAACATGGGATGATAATTGTCATGGTTTTTGCTGTGTAATGTTTTAGGGAGGTGCTATAGGAGTCCTCATTGACTGGGACTGTAATCTGGACCTGAGTATCAGATTCTGCAAACCAAAATATGAGTTCTATGGTCTTTATGGAACTGGGAAAAACGACCAAGTAGATAAAGCATCTCTGGGATACAATTTTAGGTGAGTGACAAAAATGATCCCGTTGTCAGTATGAGAAACCTGCGGCTGACAGTGACTGAGAAAAACAGTGTTGTGTAATGACATCTTTTAGAAGCTATATTTGATATTCAGGTTGGCTTAAAAATAAAATTATACAGCTACTGTAAGCTGAGAAAAGGTCAAACCTGCTGTAATGTATTACTGTAATGTCTAGCCAGTACACTTTCATACCTATAAAATAATACACTGAAAATGGCGTTGAAGCTTTTTGATTAATATCCTATTAATGTGTGGATTCAGTCCTAGACTACAGTGTTATGTATTTCTGGCTGTTTCAGATTTGCTAAATATTATGTGGAGAATAGCGTGCAGAAGAGAACACTGATGAAGGTGTTTGGTGTGCGGATAGACATTATTGTTCATGGGCTGGTAAATATGTTTTTGTTTAATGATCCATAAAAAAAAACATTAAGGAACATGCTGAGTTTGATTTGTTGACAAGTGTTTGTACATTTTTATTTTTGCAGGCAGGAAAATTTGATATAATACCAACGCTGACAGCGATAGGTTCAGGAGTAGGAATATTTGGAGTGGTGAGTCTCTCAGAGAATATACATTCAGTACACTATATTATACAAAGTGATATATCTGGTTGTTAATCCATGAAAACTATTAATCGCAGTTCTTTTTTATTTTACAGTTATTAAGTTTTCTATTTATACAAAGATTATTTATTAAATGACAATTAAAACACAAAATAAATAGACATTAATATACATTTTTATGCTTAAGATATTAAATTGATAATTTGATTAATTGTTTTGTTTTCAACTGGCACTCCTGGTCCTCCATAGTGCTGTCTTATAAATATAATATAAATTAAGTCATTTGAAAACTTTAATTTGCTAATTTTTTACTTATTTTATTTCATTTATTTTTATTATTAATTTTGAAACGAATTGTATGCTTCAGTTTTTTTATACTTATTTGGTTAATAGAACATTGAAAAGACAAGACACCATTCCAAATCACAATATACAGCAAATGCCATGACTAGGCTCACATGGAATCTGCGCATGCAGACATCAGTATTTTCGCAGATTTTTAGCCCAACATTGAGTCTATTTATTTACTTGTGTAAATGTGTTTAATCTTTTTTTAAATTAATTTCAGTAATATTATTGACTAATATGAAAATGTTTGTATGATTTATTTACAATACAGTTTGTAAAGTATAAGTCAGTTACATGAGAGACTTGCTTTGTTTATTAAATAATCTAATTGGATTTGCATTGTAAACATTAAAGTAAAAAATGTATAATTTTGTATTTTGTATATTTTCATAAAGGTTTTTGTTTCAATATTCCCAAAATCATTCTGCATAAATCCACAGATTTTATTTTATCATTTATCATTTATTTATTTATATATTTATTTATTTATTTATTTATTTATTTATTTATTATTATTATTATTATTTTTAAAAACAAAATTCTGTACAGAAATAGTAAAAACTGCCCACAGATTCTGTATGGGTCAAGCCATGACTGACTGAAATCAACTCTATCTTAATATTTCAATTTGTGTCTTTAAGGCCACTGTTGTGTGTGATTTGCTACTCCTATACATACTTCCAAAGAAGAATTTCTACAAAACCATGAAATTTAAAGATGCAGAAATCTGTGAAGAGGTGAGTGTCAACATTAAATAAAGAAATAAAGATTTCCTAATAATATGCAAAAACACAAAACCCCATTTTGGAGTTAAAATACGCTGTCATATTGAGCCATAACGATATTCTGTGTCATTCAGTTTATGCCATTACTTACAGTATTATCCAAAAAGAAGTATTTTGAAACCAGCTTAATGCGCTTGTTATTACTGTTAGTAGTAGATCGCAAGCTGTTAAGTAAATTGTGTTGTTACTCACTGATGCTATTTCAATAGCTACACGCCAGGTGGCGGCAGAGTCTTACAGATAAATGACATGAAAGGAATCTAATTCTTGAGTTGCTGCAGACGCACTGCTGTTTTACAAACATTTACATTAAGCTGCATTCCCTTACTGTCACCATGAAAACAACCAAGGAATACTTAAACTGTAATTAAAATGTCCTCAAACTGTTTAAAAGGCACACCACACGTGATCTGAAAAAGTATGTGTGTGTAAGGAAAAGTTTATCCACGTCTGCCTCAGTGTCTTTCCACAAAATCTCTGTTCTTAATATCAAAGAAATGAAGACTCAAGAAATTGTATCATGCAGTGCCAGGCTAATTAATGTCTTATTTTATGAGCTTTTTTCTAACTCTTTCACATTTTTGTCTGATACTTTTAATTAGAAGCGTTAGGAGAGTAGTATTTCAGTCTCTCAAAACAAAAACAAAACTTGAAAAATTTGTATATTTTTCATTCAGATGGCTAATAAAATCATTTTGGAGGGTTATCATGTCAGTTAAGAAAAATACATGTTTTTACAACCCTGCTACCTGCTAAAACTGTAGACTGTTAAAATAAATAAAACTAATAAAAACCTTATGCCTTGCACTTTGAAAGGATATTACCTTTAGATATTGATTATTTTAGGGTAAATGAATAATTCATTTTATTTTATACTTCAAAATGCCAACAGTATTGACATTTTAAGATTAACTTACTTATGTTTAAAATGCCAGAATCCTGGTTGAGAGATGATGCAACTTCCTGGAAGGGAGGTTTCTGGGATGTGCCATTATTTCACTTTTTTTTTTTTTTTTTTTGCTGACCTTAACAGGGCTAACATAAAATCAGGGGGCACTGCTAGAATAATTTATGTTTGTAGACTTGTCTCAAAAAATATAAATTATCAATAAGACTTTAGTCATACATTTAATATGCAAATGTATTTGTTGAATCATTTCACTTAAAAAGATAACTGCATCATGCTGTTAAAGAGAAATGGTAATAAGGAACAGGTCAAAAATCTTAATTTTATTACTTAGAATAGTATTTTATTTGAAGTAATACTGCTGAGAATTTACATACTATTGTTACACATGCTATTGTATGTTTTGAAATCACACATTTATGTATTGTTGTTATAATAATAATATATATTATTTTCTATAGCTCCATTAAAGGTATCTGTAAAAGCTCTTTATATATAAAGGAAAAAAATATATATAATTAACCTTATACATAAGATGTGGAAAAGAAATCACTTCCAGGTTCAAGAAACACTCAATTTTGAGATTTTAACAGTTTTGTGTGTTGAGCATCATTTAAAGACAATGTTAGCACCTGTCACCTTTAATTGTTTGGAAAACTAGATCATTTTTAGCTTTTGTCAGCTAATTTTATCTTCTGGGTTTAAAATAATTTTTGGGGCGGAATCTACTAGTGGAAGGATGACAATTGGGTTTCTCATTATTGTTCATAGTGACGTTTTCTTATCCAATGAGAAGACCCTGCTTAATTATTCATGAGAGCACGTGTTTCTGATGACAGACCTGCCAAACTGTGATACCTCATTCGAGCACCGGACGCATTTAGCTATTCGTATGTGTTTGTTTCCATGAAACACAGGGTTTGCTGCGTGTTTTCCCCGCGATGCTGTCATACAGCAAAGCTGTTGGTTTGCAGCAAGCATTTTTGTTGAGAGAGCTGTACAAGAATTGCAGAGAGGTGGACTTTGTCTTTTATCAGTTGACTTTGTTACCAATAAGACACATCGCCTATATCTGTGCTACTATGTTAACACGTTTAAAATCCTTAGATTACTGGCAGGACTAATAGTTGAAATAGACAGGCAAGAGACCTGCTGCGCTGCTCCACTGTGTCTGCACTCAGACCCGGAAATTCAGGAGAAGAGAAGTCCTCCCCATTTATATTTATATAAACATGATTATCTTTATAAAGATAGAGCAAATTGTGGTTATGTGTATATGAAATTACCAATAACAAATGTAGTTGGACATTAAATTACTGTTTATTTTTGCATTATAACTTTGTAAATGATACAATCATGGGTCCCCTCATGGTTTGTGTGTCAAAAAAAAATCATTACCCTTTAAAAGACATTCTGAAAAAGATTTTAAGATTTTAAAATGTTAAGTTTTAAGAACAGATTTAAAACCACTTAAAGATTAAACC